>NW_027440609.1:0-79368 GCF_031893055.1 Leptodactylus fuscus
AGCCCATCATAGGCTAGCTGGGTGATCTTGCAACTTGTATCATGCCGGAGTTGGATTTTCCCCATAGAGTTTCATTGATCGTTTACTCGGCAACTTCTATCAAGCAGGAGTTTAATTTTCCCCATAGCGCTTCATTGATCGTGTACTCTTGAGTGTAGCTCGGGCTGAGAACGACGCAGCCATGGGAAAGTTGACAGTTAAGCCTATCTAGTGACAGCCCATCATAGGCTAGCTGGGTGATCTTGCAACTTGTATCATGTCGGAGTTTGATTTTCCCCATAGGGTTTCATTGATCGTGTATTCTTGAGTGTAGCTCTGGCTGAGAAGGTCCCAGCCATGGGAAAGTTGACAGTTAAGCCTATCTAGTGACAGCCCATCATAGGCTAGCTGGGTGATCTTGCAACTTGTATCATGCCGGAGTTGGATTTTCCCCATAGAGTTTCATTGATCGTTTACTCGGCAACTTCTATCAAGCAGGAGTTTAATTTTCCCCATAGCGCTTCATTGATCGTGTACTCTTGAGTGTAGCTCGGGCTGAGAACGACGCAGCCATGGGAAAGTTGACAGTTAAGCCTATCTAGTGACAGCCCATCATAGGCTAGCTGGGTGATCTTGCAACTTGTATCATGTCGGAGTTTGATTTTCCCCATAGGGTTTCATTGATCGTGTATTCTTGAGTGTAGCTCTGGCTGAGAAGGTCGCAGCCATGGGAAAGTTGACAGTTAAGCCTATCTAGTGACAGCCCATCATAGGCTAGCTGGGTGATCTTGCAACTTGTATCATGTCGGAGTTTGATTTTCCCCATAGGGTTTCATTGATCGTGTATTCTTGAGTGTAGCTCTGGCTGAGACGGTCGCAGCCATGGGAAAGTTGACAGTTAAGCCTATCTAGTGACAGCCCATCATAGGCTAGCTGGGTGATCTTGCAACTTGTATCATGCCGGAGTTGGATTTTCCCCATAGAGTTTCATTGATCGTTTACTTGGCAACTTCTATCAAGCAGGAGTTTAATTTTCCCCATAGCGCTTCATTGATCGTGTACTCTTGAGTGTAGCTCGGGCTGAGAACGACGCAGCCATGGGAAAGTTGACAGTTAAGCCTATCTAGTGACAGCCCATCATAGGCTAGCTGGGTGATCTTGCAACTTGTATCATGTCGGAGTTTGATTTTCCCCATAGGGTTTCATTGATCGTGTATTCTTGAGTGTAGCTCTGGCTGAGAAGGTCGCAGCCATGGGAAAGTTGACAGTTAAGCCTATCTAGTGACAGCCCATCATAGGCTAGCTGGGTGATCTTGCAACTTGTATCATGTCGGAGTTTGATTTTCCCCATAGGGTTTCATTGATCGTGTATTCTTGAGTGTAGCTCTGGCTGAGAAGGTCGCAGCCATGGGAAAGTTGACAGTTAAGCCTATCTAGTGACAGCCCATCATAGGCTAGCTGGGTGATCTTGCAACTTGTATCATGTCGGAGTTTGATTTTCCCCATAGGGGTTTCATTGATCGTGTATTCTTGAGTGTAGCTCTGGCTGAGAAGGTCCCAGCCATGGGAAAGTTGACAGTTAAGCCTATCTAGTGACAGCCCATCATAGGCTAGCTGGGTGATCTTGCAACTTGTATCATGCCGGAGTTGGATTTTCCCCATAGAGTTTCATTGATCGTTTACTCGGCAACTTCTATCAAGCAGGAGTTTAATTTTCCCCATAGCGCTTCATTGATCGTGTACTCTTGAGTGTAGCTCGGGCTGAGAACGACGCAGCCATGGGAAAGTTGACAGTTAAGCCTATCTAGTGACAGCCCATCATAGGCTAGCTGGGTGATCTTGCAACTTGTATCATGTCGGAGTTTGATTTTCCCCATAGGGTTTCATTGATCGTGTATTCTCGAGTGTAGCTCTGGCTGAGAAGGTCGCAGCCATGGGAAAGTTGACAGTTAAGCCTATCTAGTGACAGCCCATCATAGGCTAGCTGGGTGATCTTGCAACTTGTATCATGCCGGAGTTGGATTTTCCCCATAGAGTTTCATTGATCGTTTACTCGGCAACTTCTATCAAGCAGGAGTTTAATTTTCCCCATAGCGCTCCATTGATCGTGTACTCTTGAGTGTAGCTCGGGCTGAGAACGACGCAGCCATGGGAAAGTTGACAGTTAAGCCTATCTAGTGACAGCCCATCATAGGCTAGCTGGGTGATCTTGCAACTTGTATCATGTCGGAGTTTGATTTTCCCCACAGGGTTTCATTGATCGTGTATTCTTGAGTGTAGCTCTGGCTGAGAAGGTCGCAGCCATGGGAAAGTTGACAGTTAAGCCTATCTAGTGACAGCCCATCATAGGCTAGCTGGGTGATCTTGCAACTTGTATCATGTCGGAGTTTGATTTTCCCCATAGGGTTTCATTGATCGTGTATTCTTGAGTGTAGCTCTGGCTGAGACGGTCGCAGCCATGGGAAAGTTGACAGTTAAGCCTATCTAGTGACAGCCCATCATAGGCTAGCTGGGTGATCTTGCAACTTGTATCATGCCGGAGTTGGATTTTCCCCATAGAGTTTCATTGATCGTTTACTCGGCAACTTCTATCAAGCAGGAGTTTAATTTTCCCCATAGCGCTTCATTGATCGTGTACTCTTGAGTGTAGCTCGGGCTGAGAACGACGCAGCCATGGGAAAGTTGACAGTTAAGCCTATCTAGTGACAGCCCATCATAGGCTAGCTGGGTGATCTTGCAACTTGTATCATGTCGGAGTTTGATTTTCCCCATAGGGTTTCATTGATCGTGTATTCTTGAGTGTAGCTCTGGCTGAGAAGGTCCCAGCCATGGGAAAGTTGACAGTTAAGCCTATCTAGTGACAGCCCATCATAGGCTAGCTGGGTGATCTTGCAACTTGTATCATGCCGGAGTTGGATTTTCCCCATAGAGTTTCATTGATCGTTTACTCGGCAACTTCTATCAAGCAGGAGTTTAATTTTCCCCATAGCGCTTCATTGATCGTGTACTCTTGAGTGTAGCTCGGGCTGAGAACGACGCAGCCATGGGAAAGTTGACAGTTAAGCCTATCTAGTGACAGCCCATCATAGGCTAGCTGGGTGATCTTGCAACTTGTATCATGTCGGAGTTTGATTTTCCCCATAGGGTTTCATTGATCGTGTATTCTTGAGTGTAGCTCTGGCTGAGAAGGTCGCAGCCATGGGAAAGTTGACAGTTAAGCCTATCTAGTGACAGCCCATCATAGGCTAGCTGGGTGATCTTGCAACTTGTATCATGTCGGAGTTTGATTTTCCCCATAGGGTTTCATTGATCGTGTATTCTTGAGTGTAGCTCTGGCTGAGAAGGTCGCAGCCATGGGAAAGTTGACAGTTAAGCCTATCTAGTGACAGCCCATCATAGGCTAGCTGGGTGATCTTGCAACTTGTATCATGCCGGAGTTGGATTTTCCCCATAGGGTTTCATTTATCGTTTACTCGGCAACTTCTATCAAGCAGGAGTTTAATTTTCCCCGTAGCGCTTCATTGATCGTGTACTCTTGAGTGTAGCTCGGGCTGAGAACGACGCAGCCATGGGAAAGTTGACAGTTAAGCCTATCTAGTGACAGCCCATCATAGGCTAGCTGGGTGATCTTGCAACTTGTATCATGTCGGAGTTTGATTTTCCCCATAGGGTTTCATTGATCGTGTATTCTTGAGTGTAGCTCTGGCTGAGAAGGTCGCAGCCATGGGAAAGTTGACAGTTAAGCCTATCTAGTGACAGCCCATCATAGGCTAGCTGGGTGATCTTGCAACTTGTATCATGTCGGAGTTTGATTTTCCCCATAGGGTTTCATTGATCGTGTATTCTTGAGTGTAGCTCTGGCTGAGAAGGTCGCAGCCATGGGAAAGTTGACAGTTAAGCCTATCTAGTGACAGCCCATCATAGGCTAGCTGGGTGATCTTGCAACTTGTATCATGTCGGAGTTTGATTTTCCCCATAGGGGTTTCATTGATCGTGTATTCTTGAGTGTAGCTCTGGCTGAGAAGGTCCCAGCCATGGGAAAGTTGACAGTTAAGCCTATCTAGTGACAGCCCATCATAGGCTAGCTGGGTGATCTTGCAACTTGTATCATGCCGGAGTTGGATTTTCCCCATAGAGTTTCATTGATCGTTTACTCGGCAACTTCTATCAAGCAGGAGTTTAATTTTCCCCATAGCGCTTCATTGATCGTGTACTCTTGAGTGTAGCTCGGGCTGAGAACGACGCAGCCATGGGAAAGTTGACAGTTAAGCCTATCTAGTGACAGCCCATCATAGGCTAGCTGGGTGATCTTGCAACTTGTATCATGTCGGAGTTTGATTTTCCCCATAGGGTTTCATTGATCGTGTATTCTTGAGTGTAGCTCTGGCTGAGAAGGTCCCAGCCATGGGAAAGTTGACAGTTAAGCCTATCTAGTGACAGCCCATCATAGGCTAGCTGGGTGATCTTGCAACTTGTATCATGCCGGAGATGGATTTTCCCCATAGAGTTTCATTGATCGTTTACTCGGCAACTTCTATCAAGCAGGAGTTTAATTTTCCCCATAGCGCTTCATTGATCGTGTACTCTTGAGTGTAGCTCGGGCTGAGAACGACGCAGCCATGGGAAAGTTGACAGTTAAGCCTATCTAGTGACAGCCCATCATAGGCTAGCTGGGTGATCTTGCAACTTGTATCATGTCGGAGTTTGATTTTCCCCATAGGGTTTCATTGATCGTGTATTCTTGAGTGTAGCTCTGGCTGAGAAGGTCGCAGCCATGGGAAAGTTGACAGTTAAGCCTATCTAGTGACAGCCCATCATAGGCTAGCTGGGTGATCTTGCAACTTGTATCATGTCGGAGTTTGATTTTCCCCATAGGGTTTCATTGATCGTGTATTCTTGAGTGTAGCTCTGGCTGAGAAGGTCGCAGCCATGGGAAAGTTGACAGTTAAGCCTATCTAGTGACAGCCCATCATAGGCTAGCTGGGTGATCTTGCAACTTGTATCATGTCGGAGTTTGATTTTCCCCATAGGGTTTCATTGATCGTGTATTCTTGAGTGTAGCTCTGGCTGAGAAGGTCCCAGCCATGGGAAAGTTGACAGTTAAGCCTATCTAGTGACAGCCCATCATAGGCTAGCTGGGTGATCTTGCAACTTGTATCATGCCGGAGTTGGATTTTCCCCATAGAGTTTCATTGATCGTTTACTCGGCAACTTCTATCAAGCAGGAGTTTAATTTTCCCCATAGCGCTTCATTGATCGTGTACTCTTGAGTGTAGCTCGGGCTGAGAACGACGCAGCCATGGGAAAGTTGACAGTTAAGCCTATCTAGTGACAGCCCATCATAGGCTAGCTGGGTGATCTTGCAACTTGTATCATGTCGGAGTTTGATTTTCCCCATAGGGTTTCATTGATCGTGTATTCTCGAGTGTAGCTCTGGCTGAGAAGGTCGCAGCCATGGGAAAGTTGACAGTTAAGCCTATCTAGTGACAGCCCATCATAGGCTAGCTGGGTGATCTTGCAACTTGTATCATGCCGGAGTTGGATTTTCCCCATAGAGTTTCATTGATCGTTTACTCGGCAACTTCTATCAAGCAGGAGTTTAATTTTCCCCATAGCGCTCCATTGATCGTGTACTCTTGAGTGTAGCTCGGGCTGAGAACGACGCAGCCATGGGAAAGTTGACAGTTAAGCCTATCTAGTGACAGCCCATCATAGGCTAGCTGGGTGATCTTGCAACTTGTATCATGTCGGAGTTTGATTTTCCCCACAGGGTTTCATTGATCGTGTATTCTTGAGTGTAGCTCTGGCTGAGAAGGTCGCAGCCATGGGAAAGTTGACAGTTAAGCCTATCTAGTGACAGCCCATCATAGGCTAGCTGGGTGATCTTGCAACTTGTATCATGTCGGAGTTTGATTTTCCCCATAGGGTTTCATTGATCGTGTATTCTTGAGTGTAGCTCTGGCTGAGACGGTCGCAGCCATGGGAAAGTTGACAGTTAAGCCTATCTAGTGACAGCCCATCATAGGCTAGCTGGGTGATCTTGCAACTTGTATCATGCCGGAGTTGGATTTTCCCCATAGAGTTTCATTGATCGTTTACTTGGCAACTTCTATCAAGCAGGAGTTTAATTTTCCCCATAGCGCTTCATTGATCGTGTACTCTTGAGTGTAGCTCGGGCTGAGAACGACGCAGCCATGGGAAAGTTGACAGTTAAGCCTATCTAGTGACAGCCCATCATAGGCTAGCTGGGTGATCTTGCAACTTGTATCATGTCGGAGTTTGATTTTCCCCATAGGGTTTCATTGATCGTGTATTCTTGAGTGTAGCTCTGGCTGAGAAGGTCGCAGCCATGGGAAAGTTGACAGTTAAACCTATCTAGTGACAGCCCATCATAGGCTAGCTGGGTGATCTTGCAACTTGTATCATGTCGGAGTTTGATTTTCCCCATAGGGTTTCATTGATCGTGTATTCTTGAGTGTAGCTCTGGCTGAGAAGGTCGCAGCCATGGGAAAGTTGACAGTTAAGCCTATCTAGTGACAGCCCATCATAGGCTAGCTGGGTGATCTTGCAACTTGTATCATGTCGGAGTTTGATTTTCCCCATAGGGGTTTCATTGATCGTGTATTCTTGAGTGTAGCTCTGGCTGAGAAGGTCCCAGCCATGGGAAAGTTGACAGTTAAGCCTATCTAGTGACAGCCCATCATAGGCTAGCTGGGTGATCTTGCAACTTGTATCATGCCGGAGTTGGATTTTCCCCATAGAGTTTCATTGATCGTTTACTCGGCAACTTCTATCAAGCAGGAGTTTAATTTTCCCCATAGCGCTTCATTGATCGTGTACTCTTGAGTGTAGCTCGGGCTGAGAACGACGCAGCCATGGGAAAGTTGACAGTTAAGCCTATCTAGTGACAGCCCATCATAGGCTAGCTGGGTGATCTTGCAACTTGTATCATGTCGGAGTTTGATTTTCCCCATAGGGTTTCATTGATCGTGTATTCTCGAGTGTAGCTCTGGCTGAGAAGGTCGCAGCCATGGGAAAGTTGACAGTTAAGCCTATCTAGTGACAGCCCATCATAGGCTAGCTGGGTGATCTTGCAACTTGTATCATGCCGGAGTTGGATTTTCCCCATAGAGTTTCATTGATCGTTTACTCGGCAACTTCTATCAAGCAGGAGTTTAATTTTCCCCATAGCGCTCCATTGATCGTGTACTCTTGAGTGTAGCTCGGGCTGAGAACGACGCAGCCATGGGAAAGTTGACAGTTAAGCCTATCTAGTGACAGCCCATCATAGGCTAGCTGGGTGATCTTGCAACTTGTATCATGTCGGAGTTTGATTTTCCCCACAGGGTTTCATTGATCGTGTATTCTTGAGTGTAGCTCTGGCTGAGAAGGTCGCAGCCATGGGAAAGTTGACAGTTAAGCCTATCTAGTGACAGCCCATCATAGGCTAGCTGGGTGATCTTGCAACTTGTATCATGTCGGAGTTTGATTTTCCCCACAGGGTTTCATTGATCGTGTATTCTTGAGTGTAGCTCTGGCTGAGAAGGTCGCAGCCATGGGAAAGTTGACAGTTAAGCCTATCTAGTGACAGCCCATCATAGGCTAGCTGGGTGATCTTGCAACTTGTATCATGTCGGAGTTTGATTTTCCCCATAGGGTTTCATTGATCGTGTATTCTTGAGTGTAGCTCTGGCTGAGAAGGTCGCAGCCATGGGAAAGTTGACAGTTAAGCCTATCTAGTGACAGCCCATCATAGGCTAGCTGGGTGATCTTGCAACTTGTATCATGCCGGAGTTGGATTTTCCCCATAGAGTTTCATTGATCGTTTACTCGGCAACTTCTATCAAGCAGGAGTTTAATTTTCCCCATAGCGCTTCATTGATCGTGTACTCTTGAGTGTAGCTCGGGCTGAGAACGACGCAGCCATGGGAAAGTTGACAGTTAAGCCTATCTAGTGACAGCCCATCATAGGCTAGCTGGGTGATCTTGCAACTTGTATCATGTCGGAGTTTGATTTTCCCCATAGGGTTTCATTGATCGTGTATTCTTGAGTGTAGCTCTGGCTGAGAAGGTCGCAGCCATGGGAAAGTTGACAGTTAAGCCTATCTAGTGACAGCCCATCATAGGCTAGCTGGGTGATCTTGCAACTTGTATCATGTCGGAGTTTGATTTTCCCCATAGGGTTTCATTGATCGTGTATTCTTGAGTGTAGCTCTGGCTGAGAAGGTCGCAGCCATGGGAAAGTTGACAGTTAAGCCTATCTAGTGACAGCCCATCATAGGCTAGCTGGGTGATCTTGCAACTTGTATCATGCCGGAGTTGGATTTTCCCCATAGAGTTTCATTGATCGTTTACTCGGCAACTTCTATCAAGCAGGAGTTTAATTTTCCCCATAGCGCTTCATTGATCGTGTACTCTTGAGTGTAGCTCGGGCTGAGAAGGTCGCAGCCATGGGAAAGTTGACAGTTAAGCCTATCTAGTGACAGCCCATCATAGGCTAGCTGGGTGATCTTGCAACTTGTATCATGTCGGAGTTTGATTTTCCCCATAGGGTTTCATTGATCGTGTATTCTTGAGTGTAGCTCTGGCTGAGAAGGTCCCAGCCATGGGAAAGTTGACAGTTAAGCCTATCTAGTGACAGCCCATCATAGGCTAGCTGGGTGATCTTGCAACTTGTATCATGCCGGAGATGGATTTTCCCCATAGAGTTTCATTGATCGTTTACTCGGCAACTTCTATCAAGCAGGAGTTTAATTTTCCCCATAGCGCTTCATTGATCGTGTACTCTTGAGTGTAGCTCGGGCTGAGAACGACGCAGCCATGGGAAAGTTGACAGTTAAGCCTATCTAGTGACAGCCCATCATAGGCTAGCTTGTATCATGTCGGAGTTTGATTTTCCCCATAGGGTTTCATTGATCGTGTATTCTTGAGTGTAGCTCTGGCTGAGAAGGTCGCAGCCATGGGAAAGTTGACAGTTAAGCCTATCTAGTGACAGCCCATCATAGGCTAGCTGGGTGATCTTGCAACTTGTATCATGTCGGAGTTTGATTTTCCCCATAGGGTTTCATTGATCGTGTATTCTTGAGTGTAGCTCTGGCTGAGAAGGTCGCAGCCATGGGAAAGTTGACAGTTAAGCCTATTTAGTGACAGCCCATCATAGGCTAGCTGGGTGATCTTGCAACTTGTATCATGCCGGAGTTGGATTTTCCCCATAGAGTTTCATTGATCGTTTACCTCGGCAACTTCTATCAAGCAGGAGTTTAATTTTCCCCATAGCGCTTCATTGATCGTGTACTCTTGAGTGTAGCTCGGGCTGAGAACGACGCAGCCATGGGAAAGTTGACAGTTAAGCATATCTAGTGACAGTCCATCATAGGCTAGCTGGGTGATCTTGCAACTTGTATCATGTCGGAGTTTGATTTTCCCCATAGGGTTTCATTGATCGTGTATTCTTGAGTGTAGCTCTGGCTGAGAAGGTCGCAGCCATGGGAAAGTTGACAGTTAAGCCTATCTAGTGACAGCCCATCATAGGCTAGCTGGGTGATCTTGCAACTTGTATCATGCCGGAGTTGGATTTTCCCCATAGGGTTTCATTGATCGTTTACTCGGCAACTTCTATCAAGCAGGAGTTTAATTTTCCCCATAGCGCTTCATTGATCGTGTACTCTTGAGTGTAGCTCAGGCTGAGAACGACGCAGCCATGGGAAAGTTGACAGTTAAGCCTATCTAGTGACAGCCCATCATAGGCTAGCTGGGTGATCTTGCAACTTGTATCATGTCGGAGTTTGATTTTCCCCATAGGGTTTCATTGATCGTGTATTCTTGAGTGTAGCTCTGGCTGAGAAGGTCGCAGCCATGGGAAAGTTGACAGTTAAGCCTATCTAGTGACAGCCCATCATAGGCTAGCTGGGTGATCTTGCAACTTGTATCATGTCGGAGTTTGATTTTCCCCATAGGGTTTCATTGATCGTGTATTCTTGAGTGTAGCTCTGGCTGAGAAGGTCGCAGCCATGGGAAAGTTGACAGTTAAGCCTATCTATTGACAGCCCATCATAGGCTAGCTGGGTGATCTTGCAACTTGTATCATGTCGGAGTTTGATTTTCCCCATAGGGTTTCATTGATCGTGTATTCTTGAGTGTAGCTCTGGCTGAGAAGGTCCCAGCCATGGGAAAGTTGACAGTTAAGCCTATCTAGTGACAGGCCATCATAGGCTAGCTGGGTGATCTTGCAACTTGTATCATGACGGAGTTGGATTTTCCCCATAGAGTTTCATTGATCGTTTACTCGGCAACTTCTATCAAGCAGGAGTTTAATTTTCCCCATAGCGCTTCATTGATCGTGTACTCTTGAGTGTAGCTCGGGCTGAGAACGACGCAGCCATGGGAAAGTTGACAGTTAAGCCTATCTAGTGACAGCCCATCATAGGCTAGCTGGGTGATCTTGCAACTTGTATCATGTCGGAGTTTGATTTTCCCCATAGGGTTTCATTGATCGTGTATTCTTGAGTGTAGCTCTGGCTGAGAAGGTCCCAGCCATGGGAAAGTTGACAGTTAAGCCTATCTAGTGACAGCCCATCATAGGCTAGCTGGGTGATCTTGCAACTTGTATCATGCCGGAGATGGATTTTCCCCATAGAGTTTCATTGATCGTTTACTCGGCAACTTCTATCAAGCAGGAGTTTAATTTTCCCCATAGCGCTTCATTGATCGTGTACTCTTGAGTGTAGCTCGGGCTGAGAACGACGCAGCCATGGGAAAGTTGACAGTTAAGCCTATCTAGTGACAGCCCATCATAGGCTAGCTGGGTGATCTTGCAACTTGTATCATGTCGGAGTTTGATTTTCCCCATAGGGTTTCATTGATCGTGTATTCTTGAGTGTAGCTCTGGCTGAGAAGGTCGCAGCCATGGGAAAGTTGACAGTTAAGCCTATCTAGTGACAGCCCATCATAGGCTAGCTGGGTGATCTTGCAACTTGTATCATGTCGGAGTTTGATTTTCCCCATAGGGTTTCATTGATCGTGTATTCTTGAGTGTAGCTCTGGCTGAGAAGGTCCCAGCCATGGGAAAGTTGACAGTTAAGCCTATCTAGTGACAGCCCATCATAGGCTAGCTGGGTGATCTTGCAACTTGTATCATGCCGGAGTTGGATTTTCCCCATAGAGTTTCATTGATCGTTTACTCGGCAACTTCTATCAAGCAGGAGTTTAATTTTCCCCATAGCGCTTCATTGATCGTGTACTCTTGAGTGTAGCTCGGGCTGAGAACGACGCAGCCATGGGAAAGTTGACAGTTAAGCCTATCTAGTGACAGCCCATCATAGGCTAGCTGGGTGATCTTGCAACTTGTATCATGTCGGAGTTTGATTTTCCCCATAGGGTTTCATTGATCGTGTATTCTTGAGTGTAGCTCTGGCTGAGAAGGTCGCAGCCATGGGAAAGTTGACAGTTAAGCCTATCTAGTGACAGCCCATCATAGGCTAGCTGGGTGATCTTGCAACTTGTATCATGCCGGAGTTGGATTTTCCCCATAGGGTTTCATTTATCGTTTACTCGGCAACTTCTATCAAGCAGGAGTTTAATTTTCCCCGTAGCGCTTCATTGATCGTGTACTCTTGAGTGTAGCTCGGGCTGAGAACGACGCAGCCATGGGAAAGTTGACAGTTAAGCCTATCTAGTGACAGCCCATCATAGGCTAGCTGGGTGATCTTGCAACTTGTATCATGTCGGAGTTTGATTTTCCCCATAGGGTTTCATTGATCGTGTATTCTTGAGTGTAGCTCTGGCTGAGAAGGTCCCAGCCATGGGAAAGTTGACAGTTAAGCCTATCTAGTGACAGCCCATCATAGGCTAGCTGGGTGATCTTGCAACTTGTATCATGCCGGAGTTGGATTTTCCCCATAGAGTTTCATTGATCGTTTACTCGGCAACTTCTATCAAGCAGGAGTTTAATTTTCCCCATAGCGCTTCATTGATCGTGTACTCTTGAGTGTAGCTCGGGCTGAGATCGACGCAGCCATGGGAAAGTTGACAGTTAAGCATATCTAGTGACAGTCCATCATAGGCTAGCTGGGTGATCTTGCAACTTGTATCATGTCGGAGTTTGATTTTCCCCATAGGGTTTCATTGATCGTGTATTCTTGAGTGTAGCTCTGGCTGAGAAGGTCGCAGCCATGGGAAAGTTGACAGTTAAGCCTATCTAGTGACAGCCCATCATAGGCTAGCTGGGTGATCTTGCAACTTGTATCATGCCGGAGTTGGATTTTCCCCATAGGGTTTCTTTGATCGTTTACTCGGCAACTTCTATCAAGCAGGAGTTTAATTTTCCCCGTAGCGCTTCATTGATCGTGTACTCTTGAGTGTAGCTCGGGCTGAGAACGACGCAGCCATGGGAAAGTTGACAGTTAAGCCTATCTAGTGACAGCCCATCATAGGCTAGCTGGGTGATCTTGCAACTTGTATCATGTCGGAGTTTGATTTTCCCCATAGGGTTTCATTGATCGTGTATTCTTGAGTGTAGCTCGGGCTGAGAAGGTCGCAGCCATGGGAAAGTTGACAGTTAAGCCTATCTAGTGACAGCCCATCATAGGCTAGCTGGGTGATCTTGCAACTTGTATCATGTCGGAGTTTGATTTTCCCCATAGGGTTTCATTGATCGTGTATTCTTGAGTGTAGCTCTGGCTGAGAAGGTCCCAGCCATGGGAAAGTTGACAGTTAAGCCTATCTAGTGACAGCCCATCATAGGCTAGCTGGGTGATCTTGCAACTTGTATCATGCCGGAGTTGGATTTTCCCCATAGAGTTTCATTGATCGTTTACTCGGCAACTTCTATCAAGCAGGAGTTTAATTTTCCCCATGGCGCTTCATTGATCGTGTACTCTTGAGTGTAGCTCGGGCTGAGAACGACGCAGCCATGGGAAAGTTGACAGTTAAGCCTATCTAGTGACAGCCCATCATAGGCTAGCTGGGTGATCTTGCAACTTGTATCATGTCGGAGTTTGATTTTCCCCATAGGGTTTCATTGATCGTGTATTCTTGAGTGTAGCTCTGGCTGAGAAGGTCCCAGCCGTGGGAAAGTTGACAGTTAAGCCTATCTAGTGACAGCCCATCATAGGCTAGCTGGGTGATCTTGCAACTTGTATCATGCCGGAGTTGGATTTTCCCCATAGAGTTTCATTGATCGTTTACTCGGCAACTTCTATCAAGCAGGAGTTTAATTTTCCCCATAGCGCTTCATTGATCGTGTACTCTTGAGTGTAGCTCGGGCTGAGAACGACGCAGCCATGGGAAAGTTGACAGTTAAGCCTATCTAGTGACAGCCCATCATAGGCTAGCTGGGTGATCTTGCAACTTGTATCATGTCGGAGTTTGATTTTCCCCATAGGGTTTCATTGATCGTGTATTCTTGAGTGTAGCTCTGGCTGAGAAGGTCGCAGCCATGGGAAAGTTGACAGTTAAGCCTATCTAGTGACAGCCCATCATAGGCTAGCTGGGTGATCTTGCAACTTGTATCATGTCGGAGTTTGATTTTCCCCATAGGGTTTCATTGATCGTGTATTCTTGAGTGTAGCTCTGGCTGAGAAGGTCCCAGCCATGGGAAAGTTGACAGTTAAGCCTATCTAGTGACAGCCCATCATAGGCTAGCTGGGTGATCTTGCAACTTGTATCATGCCGGAGATGGATTTTCCCCATAGAGTTTCATTGATCGTTTACTCGGCAACTTCTATCAAGCAGGAGTTTAATTTTCCCCATAGCGCTTCATTGATCGTGTACTCTTGAGTGTAGCTCGGGCTGAGAACGACGCAGCCATGGGAAAGTTGACAGTTAAGCCTATCTAGTGACGGCCCATCATAGGCTAGCTGGGTGATCTTGCAACTTGTATCATGTCGGAGTTTGATTTTCCCCATAGGGTTTCATTGATCGTGTATTCTTGAGTGTAGCTCTGTCTGAGAAGGTCGCAGCCATGGGAAAGTTGACAGTTAAGCCTATCTAGTGACAGCCCATCATAGGCTAGCTGGGTGATCTTGCAACTTGTATCATGTCGGAGTTTGATTTTCCCCATAGGGTTTCATTGATCGTGTATTCTTGAGTGTAGCTCTGGCTGAGAAGGTCGCAGCCATGGGAAAGTTGACAGTTAAGCCTATCTAGTGACAGCCCATCATAGGCTAGCTGGGTGATCTTGCAACTTGTATCATGCCGGAGTTGGATTTTCCCCATAGAGTTTCATTGATCGTTTACTCGGCAACTTCTATCAAGCAGGAGTTTAATTTTCCCCATAGCGCTTCATTGATCGTGTACTCTTGAGTGTAGCTCGGGCTGAGAACGACGCAGCCATGGGAAAGTTGACAGTTAAGCATATCTAGTGACAGCCCATCATAGGCTAGCTGGGTGATTTTGCAACTTGTATCATGTCGGAGTTTGATTTTCCCCATAGGGTTTCATTGATCGTGTATTCTTGAGTGTAGCTCTGGCTGAGAAGGTCGCAGCCATGGGAAAGTTGACAGTTAAGCCTATCTAGTGACAGCCCATCATAGGCTAGCTGGGTGATCTTGCAACTTGTATCATGCCGGAGTTGGATTTTCCCCATAGGGTTTCATTTATCGTTTACTCGGCAACTTCTATCAAGCAGGAGTTTAATTTTCCCCGTAGCGCTTCATTGATCGTGTAGTCTTGAGTGTAGCTCGGGCTGAGAACGACGCAGCCATGGGAAAGTTGACAGTTAAGCCTATCTAGTGACAGCCCATCATAGGCTAGCTGGGTGATCTTGCAACTTGTATCATGTCGGAGTTTGATTTTCCCCATAGGGTTTCATTGATCGTGTATTCTTGAGTGTAGCTCTGGCTGAGAAGGTCCCAGCCATGGGAAAGTTGACAGTTAAGCCTATCTAGTGACAGCCCATCATAGGCTAGCTGGGTGATCTTGCAACTTGTATCATGCCGGAGTTGGATTTTCCCCATAGAGTTTCATTGATCGTTTACTCGGCAACTTCTATCAAGCAGGAGTTTAATTTTCCCCATAGCGCTTCATTGATCGTGTACTCTTGAGTGTAGCTCGGGCTGAGAACGACGCAGCCATGGGAAAGTTGACAGTTAAGCCTATCTAGTGACAGCCCATCATAGGCTAGCTGGGTGATCTTGCAACTTGTATCATGTCGGAGTTTGATTTTCCCCATAGGGTTTCATTGATCGTGTATTCTTGAGTGTAGCTCTGGCTGAGAAGGTCGCAGCCATGGGAAAGTTGACAGTTAAGCCTATCTAGTGACAGCCCATCATAGGCTAGCTGGGTGATCTTGCAACTTGTATCATGTCGGAGTTTGATTTTCCCCATAGGGTTTCATTGATCGTGTATTCTTGAGTGTAGCTCTGGCTGAGAAGGTCGCAGCCATGGGAAAGTTGACAGTTAAGCCTATCTAGTGACAGCCCATCATAGGCTAGCTGGGTGATCTTGCAACTTGTATCATGCCGGAGTTGGATTTTCCCCATAGAGTTTCATTGATCGTTTACTCGGCAACTTCTATCAAGCAGGAGTTTAATTTTCCCCATAGCGCTTCATTGATCGTGTACTCTTGAGTGTAGCTCGGGCTGAGAAGGTCGCAGCCATGGGAAAGTTGACAGTTAAGCCTATCTAGTGACAGCCCATCATAGGCTAGCTGGGTGATCTTGCAACTTGTATCATGTCGGAGTTTGATTTTCCCCATAGGGTTTCATTGATCGTGTATTCTTGAGTGTAGCTCTGGCTGAGAAGGTCCCAGCCATGGGAAAGTTGACAGTTAAGCCTATCTAGTGACAGCCCATCATAGGCTAGCTGGGTGATCTTGCAACTTGTATCATGCCGGAGATGGATTTTCCCCATAGAGTTTCATTGATCGTTTACTCGGCAACTTCTATCAAGCAGGAGTTTAATTTTCCCCATAGCGCTTCATTGATCGTGTACTCTTGAGTGTAGCTCGGGCTGAGAACGACGCAGCCATGGGAAAGTTGACAGTTAAGCCTATCTAGTGACAGCCCATCATAGGCTAGCTTGTATCATGTCGGAGTTTGATTTTCCCCATAGGGTTTCATTGATCGTGTATTCTTGAGTGTAGCTCTGGCTGAGAAGGTCGCAGCCATGGGAAAGTTGACAGTTAAGCCTATCTAGTGACAGCCCATCATAGGCTAGCTGGGTGATCTTGCAACTTGTATCATGTCGGAGTTTGATTTTCCCCATAGGGTTTCATTGATCGTGTATTCTTGAGTGTAGCTCTGGCTGAGAAGGTCGCAGCCATGGGAAAGTTGACAGTTAAGCCTATTTAGTGACAGCCCATCATAGGCTAGCTGGGTGATCTTGCAACTTGTATCATGCCGGAGTTGGATTTTCCCCATAGAGTTTCATTGATCGTTTACTCGGCAACTTCTATCAAGCAGGAGTTTAATTTTCCCCATAGCGCTTCATTGATCGTGTACTCTTGAGTGTAGCTCGGGCTGAGAACGACGCAGCCATGGAAAGTTGACAGTTAAGCATATCTAGTGACAGTCCATCATAGGCTAGCTGGGTGATCTTGCAACTTGTATCATGTCGGAGTTTGATTTTCCCCATAGGGTTTCATTGATCGTGTATTCTTGAGTGTAGCTCTGGCTGAGAAGGTCGCAGCCATGGGAAAGTTGACAGTTAAGCCTATCTAGTGACAGCCCATCATAGGCTAGCTGGGTGATCTTGCAACTTGTATCATGCCGGAGTTGGATTTTCCCCATAGGGTTTCATTGATCGTTTACTCGGCAACTTCTATCAAGCAGGAGTTTAATTTTCCCCATAGCGCTTCATTGATCGTGTACTCTTGAGTGTAGCTCGGGCTGAGAACGACGCAGCCATGGGAAAGTTGACAGTTAAGCCTATCTAGTGACAGCCCATCATAGGCTAGCTGGGTGATCTTGCAACTTGTATCATGTCGGAGTTTGATTTTCCCCATAGGGTTTCATTGATCGTGTATTCTTGAGTGTAGCTCTGGCTGAGAAGGTCGCAGCCATGGGAAAGTTGACAGTTAAGCCTATCTAGTGACAGCCCATCATAGGCTAGCTGGGTGATCTTGCAACTTGTATCATGTCGGAGTTTGATTTTCCCCATAGGGTTTCATTGATCGTGTATTCTTGAGTGTAGCTCTGGCTGAGAAGGTCGCAGCCATGGGAAAGTTGACAGTTAAGCCTATCTATTGACAGCCCATCATAGGCTAGCTGGGTGATCTTGCAACTTGTATCATGTCGGAGTTTGATTTTCCCCATAGGGTTTCATTGATCGTGTATTCTTGAGTGTAGCTCTGGCTGAGAAGGTCCCAGCCATGGGAAAGTTGACAGTTAAGCCTATCTAGTGACAGGCCATCATAGGCTAGCTGGGTGATCTTGCAACTTGTATCATGCCGGAGTTGGATTTTCCCCATAGAGTTTCATTGATCGTTTACTCGGCAACTTCTATCAAGCAGGAGTTTAATTTTCCCCATAGCGCTTCATTGATCGTGTACTCTTGAGTGTAGCTCGGGCTGAGAACGACGCAGCCATGGGAAAGTTGACAGTTAAGCCTATCTAGTGACAGCCCATCATAGGCTAGCTGGGTGATCTTGCAACTTGTATCATGTCGGAGTTTGATTTTCCCCATAGGGTTTCATTGATCGTGTATTCTTGAGTGTAGCTCTGGCTGAGAAGGTCCCAGCCATGGGAAAGTTGACAGTTAAGCCTATCTAGTGACAGCCCATCATAGGCTAGCTGGGTGATCTTGCAACTTGTATCATGCCGGAGATGGATTTTCCCCATAGAGTTTCATTGATCGTTTACTCGGCAACTTCTATCAAGCAGGAGTTTAATTTTCCCCATAGCGCTTCATTGATCGTGTACTCTTGAGTGTAGCTCGGGCTGAGAACGACGCAGCCATGGGAAAGTTGACAGTTAAGCCTATCTAGTGACAGCCCATCATAGGCTAGCTGGGTGATCTTGCAACTTGTATCATGTCGGAGTTTGATTTTCCCCATAGGGTTTCATTGATCGTGTATTCTTGAGTGTAGCTCTGGCTGAGAAGGTCGCAGCCATGGGAAAGTTGACAGTTAAGCCTATCTAGTGACAGCCCATCATAGGCTAGCTGGGTGATCTTGCAACTTGTATCATGTCGGAGTTTGATTTTCCCCATAGGGTTTCATTGATCGTGTATTCTTGAGTGTAGCTCTGGCTGAGAAGGTCCCAGCCATGGGAAAGTTGACAGTTAAGCCTATCTAGTGACAGCCCATCATAGGCTAGCTGGGTGATCTTGCAACTTGTATCATGCCGGAGTTGGATTTTCCCCATAGAGTTTCATTGATCGTTTACTCGGCAACTTCTATCAAGCAGGAGTTTAATTTTCCCCATAGCGCTTCATTGATCGTGTACTCTTGAGTGTAGCTCGGGCTGAGAACGACGCAGCCATGGGAAAGTTGACAGTTAAGCCTATCTAGTGACAGCCCATCATAGGCTAGCTGGGTGATCTTGCAACTTGTATCATGTCGGAGTTTGATTTTCCCCATAGGGTTTCATTGATCGTGTATTCTTGAGTGTAGCTCTGGCTGAGAAGGTCGCAGCCATGGGAAAGTTGACAGTTAAGCCTATCTAGTGACAGCCCATCATAGGCTAGCTGGGTGATCTTGCAACTTGTATCATGCCGGAGTTGGATTTTCCCCATAGGGTTTCATTTATCGTTTACTCGGCAACTTCTATCAAGCAGGAGTTTAATTTTCCCCGTAGCGCTTCATTGATCGTGTACTCTTGAGTGTAGCTCGGGCTGAGAACGACGCAGCCATGGGAAAGTTGACAGTTAAGCCTATCTAGTGACAGCCCATCATAGGCTAGCTGGGTGATCTTGCAACTTGTATCATGTCGGAGTTTGATTTTCCCCATAGGGTTTCATTGATCGTGTATTCTTGAGTGTAGCTCTGGCTGAGAAGGTCCCAGCCATGGGAAAGTTGACAGTTAAGCCTATCTAGTGACAGCCCATCATAGGCTAGCTGGGTGATCTTGCAACTTGTATCATGCCGGAGTTGGATTTTCCCCATAGAGTTTCATTGATCGTTTACTCGGCAACTTCTATCAAGCAGGAGTTTAATTTTCCCCATAGCGCTTCATTGATCGTGTACTCTTGAGTGTAGCTCGGGCTGAGAACGACGCAGCCATGGGAAAGTTGACAGTTAAGCCTATCTAGTGACAGCCCATCATAGGCTAGCTGGGTGATCTTGCAACTTGTATCATGTCGGAGTTTGATTTTCCCCATAGGGTTTCATTGATCGTGTATTCTTGAGTGTAGCTCTGGCTGAGAAGGTCGCAGACATGGGAAAGTTGACAGTTAAGCCTATCTAGTGACAGCCCATCATAGGCTAGCTGGGTGATCTTGCAACTTGTATCATGCCGGAGTTGGATTTTCCCCATAGGGTTTCTTTGATCGTTTACTCGGCAACTTCTATCAAGCAGGAGTTTAATTTTCCCCGTAGCGCTTCATTGATCGTGTACTCTTGAGTGTAGCTCGGGCTGAGAACGACGCAGCCATGGGAAAGTTGACAGTTAAGCCTATCTAGTGACAGCCCATCATAGGCTAGCTGGGTGATCTTGCAACTTGTATCATGTCGGAGTTTGATTTTCCCCATAGGGTTTCATTGATCGTGTATTCTTGAGTGTAGCTCGGGCTGAGAAGGTCGCAGCCATGGGAAAGTTGACAGTTAAGCCTATCTAGTGACAGCCCATCATAGGCTAGCTGGGTGATCTTGCAACTTGTATCATGTCGGAGTTTGATTTTCCCCATAGGGTTTCATTGATCGTGTATTCTTGAGTGTAGCTCTGGCTGAGAAGGTCCCAGCCATGGGAAAGTTGACAGTTAAGCCTATCTAGTGACAGCCCATCATAGGCTAGCTGGGTGATCTTGCAACTTGTATCATGCCGGAGTTGGATTTTCCCCATAGAGTTTCATTGATCGTTTACTCGGCAACTTCTATCAAGCAGGAGTTTAATTTTCCCCATAGCGCTTCATTGATCGTGTACTCTTGAGTGTAGCTCGGGCTGAGAACGACGCAGCCATGGGAAAGTTGACAGTTAAGCCTATCTAGTGACAGCCCATCATAGGCTAGCTGGGTGATCTTGCAACTTGTATCATGTCGGAGTTTGATTTTCCCCATAGGGTTTCATTGATCGTGTATTCTTGAGTGTAGCTCTGGCTGAGAAGGTCCCAGCCATGGGAAAGTTGACAGTTAAGCCTATCTAGTGACAGCCCATCATAGGCTAGCTGGGTGATCTTGCAACTTGTATCATGCCGGAGATGGATTTTCCCCATAGAGTTTCATTGATCGTTTACTCGGCAACTTCTATCAAGCAGGAGTTTAATTTTCCCCATAGCGCTTCATTGATCGTGTACTCTTGAGTGTAGCTCGGGCTGAGAACGACGCAGCCATGGGAAAGTTGACAGTTAAGCCTATCTAGTGACAGCCCATCATAGGCTAGCTGGGTGATCTTGCAACTTGTATCATGTCGGAGTTTGATTTTCCCCATAGGGTTTCATTGATCGTGTATTCTTGAGTGTAGCTCTGGCTGAGAAGGTCGCAGCCATGGGAAAGTTGACAGTTAAGCCTATCTAGTGACAGCCCATCATAGGCTAGCTGGGTGATCTTGCAACTTGTATCATGTCGGAGTTTGATTTTCCCCATAGGGTTTCATTGATCGTGTATTCTTGAGTGTAGCTCTGGCTGAGAAGGTCCCAGCCATGGGAAAGTTGACAGTTAAGCCTATCTAGTGACAGCCCATCATAGGCTAGCTGGGTGATCTTGCAACTTGTATCATGCCGGAGTTGGATTTTCCCCATAGAGTTTCATTGATCGTTTACTCGGCAACTTCTATCAAGCAGGAGTTTAATTTTCCCCATAGCGCTTCATTGATCGTGTACTCTTGAGTGTAGCTCGGGCTGAGAACGACGCAGCCATGGGAAAGTTGACAGTTAAGCCTATCTAGTGACAGCCCATCATAGGCTAGCTGGGTGATCTTGCAACTTGTATCATGTCGGAGTTTGATTTTCCCCATAGGGTTTCATTGATCGTGTATTCTTGAGTGTAGCTCTGGCTGAGAAGGTCGCAGCCATGGGAAAGTTGACAGTTAAGCCTATCTAGTGACAGCCCATCATAGGCTAGCTGGGTGATCTTGCAACTTGTATCATGCCGGAGTTGGATTTTCCCCATAGGGTTTCATTTATCGTTTACTCGGCAACTTCTATCAAGCAGGAGTTTAATTTTCCCCGTAGCGCTTCATTGATCGTGTACTCTTGAGTGTAGCTCGGGCTGAGAACGACGCAGCCATGGGAAAGTTGACAGTTAAGCCTATCTAGTGACAGCCCATCATAGGCTAGCTGGGTGATCTTGCAACTTGTATCATGTCGGAGTTTGATTTTCCCCATAGGGTTTCATTGATCGTGTATTCTTGAGTGTAGCTCTGGCTGAGAAGGTCCCAGCCATGGGAAAGTTGACAGTTAAGCCTATCTAGTGACAGCCCATCATAGGCTAGCTGGGTGATCTTGCAACTTGTATCATGCCGGAGTTGGATTTTCCCCATAATGTTTCATTGATCGTTTACTCGGCAACTTCTATCAAGCAGGAGTTTAATTTTCCCCATAGCGCTTCATTGATCGTGTACTCTTGAGTGTAGCTCGGGCTGAGAACGACGCAGCCATGGGAAAGTTGACAGTTAAGCCTATCTAGTGACAGCCCATCATAGGCTAGCTGGGTGATCTTGCAACTTGTATCATGTCGGAGTTTGATTTTCCCCATAGGGTTTCATTGATCGTGTATTCTTGAGTGTAGCTCTGGCTGAGAAGGTCGCAGCCATGGGAAAGTTGACAGTTAAGCCTATCTAGTGACAGCCCATCATAGGCTAGCTGGGTGATCTTGCAACTTGTATCATGTCGGAGTTTGATTTTCCCCATAGGGTTTCATTGATCGTGTATTCTTGAGTGTAGCTCTGGCTGAGAAGGTCGCAGCCATGGGAAAGTTGACAGTTAAGCCTATCTAGTGACAGCCCATCATAGGCTAGCTGGGTGATCTTGCAACTTGTATCATGCCGGAGTTGGATTTTCCCCATAGAGTTTCATTGATCGTTTACTCGGCAACTTCTATCAAGCAGGAGTTTAATTTTCCCCATAGCGCTTCATTGATCGTGTACTCTTGAGTGTAGCTCGGGCTGAGAAGGTCGCAGCCATGGGAAAGTTGACAGTTAAGCCTATCTAGTGACAGCCCATCATAGGCTAGCTGGGTGATCTTGCAACTTGTATCATGTCGGAGTTTGATTTTCCCCATAGGGTTTCATTGATCGTGTATTCTTGAGTGTAGCTCTGGCTGAGAAGGTCCCAGCCATGGGAAAGTTGACAGTTAAGCCTATCTAGTGACAGCCCATCATAGGCTAGCTGGGTGATCTTGCAACTTGTATCATGCCGGAGATGGATTTTCCCCATAGAGTTTCATTGATCGTTTACTCGGCAACTTCTATCAAGCAGGAGTTTAATTTTCCCCATAGCGCTTCATTGATCGTGTACTCTTGAGTGTAGCTCGGGCTGAGAACGACGCAGCCATGGGAAAGTTGACAGTTAAGCCTATCTAGTGACAGCCCATCATAGGCTAGCTTGTATCATGTCGGAGTTTGATTTTCCCCATAGGGTTTCATTGATCGTGTATTCTTGAGTGTAGCTCTGGCTGAGAAGGTCGCAGCCATGGGAAAGTTGACAGTTAAGCCTATCTAGTGACAGCCCATCATAGGCTAGCTGGGTGATCTTGCAACTTGTATCATGTCGGAGTTTGATTTTCCCCATAGGGTTTCATTGATCGTGTATTCTTGAGTGTAGCTCTGGCTGAGAAGGTCGCAGCCATGGGAAAGTTGACAGTTAAGCCTATTTAGTGACAGCCCATCATAGGCTAGCTGGGTGATCTTGCAACTTGTATCATGCCGGAGTTGGATTTTCCCCATAGAGTTTCATTGATCGTTTACTCGGCAACTTCTATCAAGCAGGAGTTTAATTTTCCCCATAGCGCTTCATTGATCGTGTACTCTTGAGTGTAGCTCGGGCTGAGAACGACGCAGCCATGGGAAAGTTGACAGTTAAGCCTATCTAGTGACAGTCCATCATAGGCTAGCTGGGTGATCTTGCAACTTGTATCATGTCGGAGTTTGATTTTCCCCATAGGGTTTCATTGATCGTGTATTCTTGAGTGTAGCTCTGGCTGAGAAGGTCGCAGCCATGGGAAAGTTGACAGTTAAGCCTATCTAGTGACAGCCCATCATAGGCTAGCTGGGTGATCTTGCAACTTGTATCATGCCGGAGTTGGATTTTCCCCATAGGGTTTCATTGATCGTTTACTCGGCAACTTCTATCAAGCAGGAGTTTAATTTTCCCCATAGCGCTTCATTGATCGTGTACTCTTGAGTGTAGCTCGGGCTGAGAACGACGCAGCCATGGGAAAGTTGACAGTTAAGCCTATCTAGTGACAGCCCATCATAGGCTAGCTGGGTGATCTTGCAACTTGTATCATGTCGGAGTTTGATTTTCCCCATAGGGTTTCATTGATCGTGTATTCTTGAGTGTAGCTCTGGCTGAGAAGGTCGCAGCCATGGGAAAGTTGACAGTTAAGCCTATCTAGTGACAGCCCATCATAGGCTAGCTGGGTGATCTTGCAACTTGTATCATGTCGGAGTTTGATTTTCCCCATAGGGTTTCATTGATCGTGTATTCTTGAGTGTAGCTCTGGCTGAGAAGGTCGCAGCCATGGGAAAGTTGACAGTTAAGCCTATCTAGTGACAGCCCATCATAGGCTAGCTGGGTGATCTTGCAACTTGTATCATGTCGGAGTTTGATTTTCCCCATAGGGTTTCATTGATCGTGTATTCTTGAGTGTAGCTCTGGCTGAGAAGGTCCCAGCCATGGGAAAGTTGACAGTTAAGTCTATCTAGTGACAGGCCATCATAGGCTAGCTGGGTGATCTTGCAACTTGTATCATGCCGGAGTTGGATTTTCCCCATAGAGTTTCATTGATCGTTTACTCGGCAACTTCTATCAAGCAGGAGTTTAATTTTCCCCATAGCGCTTCATTGATCGTGTACTCTTGAGTGTAGCTCGGGCTGAGAACGACGCAGCCATGGGAAAGTTGACAGTTAAGCCTATCTAGTGACAGCCCATCATAGGCTAGCTGGGTGATCTTGCAACTTGTATCATGTCGGAGTTTGATTTTCCCCATAGGGTTTCATTGATCGTGTATTCTTGAGTGTAGCTCTGGCTGAGAAGGTCCCAGCCATGGGAAAGTTGACAGTTAAGCCTATCTAGTGACAGCCCATCATAGGCTAGCTGGGTGATCTTGCAACTTGTATCATGCCGGAGATGGATTTTCCCCATAGAGTTTCATTGATCGTTTACTCGGCAACTTCTATCAAGCAGGAGTTTAATTTTCCCCATAGCGCTTCATTGATCGTGTACTCTTGAGTGTAGCTCGGGCTGAGAACGACGCAGCCATGGGAAAGTTGACAGTTAAGCCTATCTAGTGACAGCCCATCATAGGCTAGCTGGGTGATCTTGCAACTTGTATCATGTCGGAGTTTGATTTTCCCCATAGGGTTTCATTGATCGTGTATTCTTGAGTGTAGCTCTGGCTGAGAAGGTCGCAGCCATGGGAAAGTTGACAGTTAAGCCTATCTAGTGACAGCCCATCATAGGCTAGCTGGGTGATCTTGCAACTTGTATCATGTCGGAGTTTGATTTTCCCCATAGGGTTTCATTGATCGTGTATTCTTGAGTGTAGCTCTGGCTGAGAAGGTCCCAGCCATGGGAAAGTTGACAGTTAAGCCTATCTAGTGACAGCCCATCATAGGCTAGCTGGGTGATCTTGCAACTTGTATCATGCCGGAGTTGGATTTTCCCCATAGAGTTTCATTGATCGTTTACTCGGCAACTTCTATCAAGCAGGAGTTTAATTTTCCCCATAGCGCTTCATTGATCGTGTACTCTTGAGTGTAGCTCGGGCTGAGAACGACGCAGCCATGGGAAAGTTGACAGTTAAGCCTATCTAGTGACAGCCCATCATAGGCTAGCTGGGTGATCTTGCAACTTGTATCATGTCGGAGTTTGATTTTCCCCATAGGGTTTCATTGATCGTGTATTCTTGAGTGTAGCTCTGGCTGAGAAGGTCGCAGCCATGGGAAAGTTGACAGTTAAGCCTATCTAGTGACAGCCCATCATAGGCTAGCTGGGTGATCTTGCAACTTGTATCATGCCGGAGTTGGATTTTCCCCATAGGGTTTCATTTATCGTTTACTCGGCAACTTCTATCAAGCAGGAGTTTAATTTTCCCCGTAGCGCTTCATTGATCGTGTACTCTTGAGTGTAGCTCGGGCTGAGAACGACGCAGCCATGGGAAAGTTGACAGTTAAGCCTATCTAGTGACAGCCCATCATAGGCTAGCTGGGTGATCTTGCAACTTGTATCATGTCGGAGTTTGATTTTCCCCATAGGGTTTCATTGATCGTGTATTCTTGAGTGTAGCTCTGGCTGAGAAGGTCCCAGCCATGGGAAAGTTGACAGTTAAGCCTATCTAGTGACAGCCCATCATAGGCTAGCTGGGTGATCTTGCAACTTGTATCATGCCGGAGTTGGATTTTCCCCATAATGTTTCATTGATCGTTTACTCGGCAACTTCTATCAAGCAGGAGTTTAATTTTCCCCATAGCGCTTCATTGATCGTGTACTCTTGAGTGTAGCTCGGGCTGAGAACGACGCAGCCATGGGAAAGTTGACAGTTAAGCCTATCTAGTGACAGCCCATCATAGGCTAGCTGGGTGATCTTGCAACTTGTATCATGTCGGAGTTTGATTTTCCCCATAGGGTTTCATTGATCGTGTATTCTTGAGTGTAGCTCTGGCTGAGAAGGTCGCAGCCATGGGAAAGTTGACAGTTAAGCCTATCTAGTGACAGCCCATCATAGGCTAGCTGGGTGATCTTGCAACTTGTATCATGTCGGAGTTTGATTTTCCCCATAGGGTTTCATTGATCGTGTATTCTTGAGTGTAGCTCTGGCTGAGAAGGTCGCAGCCATGGGAAAGTTGACAGTTAAGCCTATCTAGTGACAGCCCATCATAGGCTAGCTGGGTGATCTTGCAACTTGTATCATGCCGGAGTTGGATTTTCCCCATAGAGTTTCATTGATCGTTTACTCGGCAACTTCTATCAAGCAGGAGTTTAATTTTCCCCATAGCGCTTCATTGATCGTGTACTCTTGAGTGTAGCTCGGGCTGAGATCGACGCAGCCATGGGAAAGTTGACAGTTAAGCATATCTAGTGACAGTCCATCATAGGCTAGCTGGGTGATCTTGCAACTTGTATCATGTCGGAGTTTGATTTTCCCCATAGGGTTTCATTGATCGTGTATTCTTGAGTGTAGCTCTGGCTGAGAAGGTCGCAGCCATGGGAAAGTTGACAGTTAAGCCTATCTAGTGACAGCCCATCATAGGCTAGCTGGGTGATCTTGCAACTTGTATCATGCCGGAGTTGGATTTTCCCCATAGGGTTTCTTTGATCGTTTACTCGGCAACTTCTATCAAGCAGGAGTTTAATTTTCCCCGTAGCGCTTCATTGATCGTGTACTCTTGAGTGTAGCTCGGGCTGAGAACGACGCAGCCATGGGAAAGTTGACAGTTAAGCCTATCTAGTGACAGCCCATCATAGGCTAGCTGGGTGATCTTGCAACTTGTATCATGTCGGAGTTTGATTTTCCCCATAGGGTTTCATTGATCGTGTATTCTTGAGTGTAGCTCGGGCTGAGAAGGTCGCAGCCATGGGAAAGTTGACAGTTAAGCCTATCTAGTGACAGCCCATCATAGGCTAGCTGGGTGATCTTGCAACTTGTATCATGTCGGAGTTTGATTTTCCCCATAGGGTTTCATTGATCGTGTATTCTTGAGTGTAGCTCTGGCTGAGAAGGTCCCAGCCATGGAAAAGTTGACAGTTAAGCCTATCTAGTGACAGCCCATCATAGGCTAGCTGGGTGATCTTGCAACTTGTATCATGCCGGAGTTGGATTTTCCCCATAGAGTTTCATTGATCGTTTACTCGGCAACTTCTATCAAGCAGGAGTTTAATTTTCCCCATAGCGCTTCATTGATCGTGTACTCTTGAGTGTAGCTCTGGCTGAGAAGGTCCCAGCCATGGGAAAGTTGACAGTTAAGCCTATCTAGTGACAGCCCATCATAGGCTAGCTGGGTGATCTTGCAACTTGTATCATGCCGGAGATGGATTTTCCCCATAGAGTTTCATTGATCGTTTACTCGGCAACTTCTATCAAGCAGGAGTTTAATTTTCCCCATAGCGCTTCATTGATCGTGTACTCTTGAGTGTAGCTCGGGCTGAGAACGACGCAGCCATGGGAAAGTTGACAGTTAAGCATATCTAGTGACAGCCCATCATAGGCTAGCTGGGTGATCTTGCAACTTGTATCATGTCGGAGTTTGATTTTCCCCATAGGGTTTCATTGATCGTGTATTCTTGAGTGTAGCTCTGGCTGAGAAGGTCGCAGCCATGGGAAAGTTGACAGTTAAGCCTATCTAGTGACAGCCCATCATAGGCTAGCTGGGTGATCTTGCAACTTGTATCATGCCGGAGTTGGATTTTCCCCATAGGGTTTCATTGATCGTTTACTCGGCAACTTCTATCAAGCAGGAGTTTAATTTTCCCCGTAGCGCTTCATTGATCGTGTACTCTTGAGTGTAGCTCGGGCTGAGAACGACGCAGCCATGGGAAAGTTGACAGTTAAGCCTATCTAGTGACAGCCCATCATAGGCTAGCTGGGTGATCTTGCAACTTGTATCATGTCGGAGTTTGATTTTCCCCATAGGGTTTCATTGATCGTGTATTCTTGAGTGTAGCTCTGGCTGAGAAGGTCCCAGCCGTGGGAAAGTTGACAGTTAAGCCTATCTAGTGACAGCCCATCATAGGCTAGCTGGGTGATCTTGCAACTTGTATCATGCCGGAGTTGGATTTTCCCCATAGAGTTTCATTGATCGTTTACTCGGCAACTTCTATCAAGCAGGAGTTTAATTTTCCCCATAGCGCTTCATTGATCGTGTACTCTTGAGTGTAGCTCGGGCTGAGAACGACGCAGCCATGGGAAAGTTGACAGTTAAGCCTATCTAGTGACAGCCCATCATAGGCTAGCTGGGTGATCTTGCAACTTGTATCATGTCGGAGTTTGATTTTCCCCATAGGGTTTCATTGATCGTGTATTCTTGAGTGTAGCTCTGGCTGAGAAGGTCGCAGCCATGGGAAAGTTGACAGTTAAGCCTATCTAGTGACAGCCCATCATAGGCTAGCTGGGTGATCTTGCAACTTGTATCATGTCGGAGTTTGATTTTCCCCATAGGGTTTCATTGATCGTGTATTCTTGAGTGTAGCTCTGGCTGAGAAGGTCCCAGCCATGGGAAAGTTGACAGTTAAGCCTATCTAGTGACAGCCCATCATAGGCTAGCTGGGTGATCTTGCAACTTGTATCATGCCGGAGATGGATTTTCCCCATAGAGTTTCATTGATCGTTTACTCGGCAACTTCTATCAAGCAGGAGTTTAATTTTCCCCATAGCGCTTCATTGATCGTGTACTCTTGAGTGTAGCTCGGGCTGAGAACGACGCAGCCATGGGAAAGTTGACAGTTAAGCCTATCTAGTGACGGCCCATCATAGGCTAGCTGGGTGATCTTGCAACTTGTATCATGTCGGAGTTTGATTTTCCCCATAGGGTTTCATTGATCGTGTATTCTTGAGTGTAGCTCTGTCTGAGAAGGTCGCAGCCATGGGAAAGTTGACAGTTAAGCCTATCTAGTGACAGCCCATCATAGGCTAGCTGGGTGATCTTGCAACTTGTATCATGTCGGAGTTTGATTTTCCCCATAGGGTTTCATTGATCGTGTATTCTTGAGTGTAGCTCTGGCTGAGAAGGTCGCAGCCATGGGAAAGTTGACAGTTAAGCCTATCTAGTGACAGCCCATCATAGGCTAGCTGGGTGATCTTGCAACTTGTATCATGCCGGAGTTGGATTTTCCCCATAGAGTTTCATTGATCGTTTACTCGGCAACTTCTATCAAGCAGGAGTTTAATTTTCCCCATAGCGCTTCATTGATCGTGTACTCTTGAGTGTAGCTCGGGCTGAGAACGACGCAGCCATGGGAAAGTTGACAGTTAAGCATATCTAGTGACAGCCCATCATAGGCTAGCTGGGTGATTTTGCAACTTGTATCATGTCGGAGTTTGATTTTCCCCATAGGGTTTCATTGATCGTGTATTCTTGAGTGTAGCTCTGGCTGAGAAGGTCGCAGCCATGGGAAAGTTGACAGTTAAGCCTATCTAGTGACAGCCCATCATAGGCTAGCTGGGTGATCTTGCAACTTGTATCATGCCGGAGTTGGATTTTCCCCATAGGGTTTCATTTATCGTTTACTCGGCAACTTCTATCAAGCAGGAGTTTAATTTTCCCCGTAGCGCTTCATTGATCGTGTACTCTTGAGTGTAGCTCGGGCTGAGAACGACGCAGCCATGGGAAAGTTGACAGTTAAGCCTATCTAGTGACAGCCCATCATAGGCTAGCTGGGTGATCTTGCAACTTGTATCATGTCGGAGTTTGATTTTCCCCATAGGGTTTCATTGATCGTGTATTCTTGAGTGTAGCTCTGGCTGAGAAGGTCCCAGCCATGGGAAAGTTGACAGTTAAGCCTATCTAGTGACAGCCCATCATAGGCTAGCTGGGTGATCTTGCAACTTGTATCATGCCGGAGTTGGATTTTCCCCATAGAGTTTCATTGATCGTTTACTCGGCAACTTCTATCAAGCAGGAGTTTAATTTTCCCCGTAGCGCTTCATTGATCGTGTACTCTTGAGTGTAGCTCGGGCTGAGAACGACGCAGCCATGGGAAAGTTGACAGTTAAGCCTATCTAGTGACAGCCCATCATAGGCTAGCTGGGTGATCTTGCAACTTGTATCATGTCGGAGTTTGATTTTCCCCATAGGGTTTTATTGATCGTGTATTCTTGAGTGTAGCTCTGGCTGAGAAGGTCGCAGCCATGGGAAAGTTGACAGTTAAGCCTATCTAGTGACAGCCCATCATAGGCTAGCTGGGTGATCTTGCAACTTGTATCATGTCGGAGTTTGATTTTCCCCATAGGGTTTCATTGATCGTGTATTCTTGAGTGTAGCTCTGGCTGAGAAGGTCCCAGCCATGGGAAAGTTGACAGTTAAGCCTATCTAGTGACAGCCCATCATAGGCTAGCTGGGTGATCTTGCAACTTGTATCATGCCGGAGATGGATTTTCCCCATAGAGTTTCATTGATCGTTTACTCGGCAACTTCTATCAAGCAGGAGTTTAATTTTCCCCATAGCGCTTCATTGATCGTGTACTCTTGAGTGTAGCTCGGGCTGAGAACGACGCAGCCATGGGAAAGTTGACAGTTAAGCCTATCTAGTGACAGCCCATCATAGGCTAGCTGGGTGATCTTGCAACTTGTATCATGTCGGAGTTTGATTTTCCCCATAGGGTTTCATTGATCGTGTATTCTTGAGTGTAGCTCTGGCTGAGAAGGTCGCAGCCATGGGAAAGTTGACAGTTAAGCCTATCTAGTGACAGCCCATCATAGGCTAGCTGGGTGATCTTGCAACTTGTATCATGTCGGAGTTTGATTTTACCCATAGGGTTTCATTGATCGTGTATTCTTGAGTGTAGCTCTGGCTGAGAAGGTCGCAGCCATGGGAAAGTTGACAGTTAAGCCTATCTAGTGACAGCCCATCATAGGCTAGCTGGGTGATCTTGCAACTTGTATCATGCCGGAGTTGGATTTTCCCCATAGAGTTTCATTGATCGTTTACTCGGCAACTTCTATCAAGCAGGAGTTTAATTTTCCCCATAGCGCTTCATTGATCGTGTACTCTTGAGTGTAGCTCGGGCTGAGAACGACGCAGCCATGGGAAAGTTGACAGTTAAGCATATCTAGTGACAGCCCATCATAGGCTAGCTGGGTGATCTTGCAACTTGTATCATGTCGGAGTTTGATTTTCCCCATAGGGTTTCATTGATCGTGTATTCTTGAGTGTAGCTCTGGCTGAGAAGGTCGCAGCCATGGGAAAGTTGACAGTTAAGCCTATCTAGTGACAGCCCATCATAGGCTAGCTGGGTGATCTTGCAACTTGTATCATGCCGGAGTTGGATTTTCCCCATAGGGTTTCATTGATCGTTTACTCGGCAACTTCTATCAAGCAGGAGTTTAATTTTCCCCGTAGCGCTTCATTGATCGTGTACTCTTGAGTGTAGCTCGGGCTGAGAACGACGCAGCCATGGGAAAGTTGACAGTTAAGCCTATCTAGTGACAGCCCATCATAGGCTAGCTGGGTGATCTTGCAACTTGTATCATGTCGGAGTTTGATTTTCCCCATAGGGTTTCATTGATCGTGTATTCTTGAGTGTAGCTCTGGCTGAGAAGGTCCCAGCCGTGGGAAAGTTGACAGTTAAGCCTATCTAGTGACAGCCCATCATAGGCTAGCTGGGTGATCTTGCAACTTGTATCATGCCGGAGTTGGATTTTCCCCATAGAGTTTCATTGATCGTTTACTCGGCAACTTCTATCAAGCAGGAGTTTAATTTTCCCCATAGCGCTTCATTGATCGTGTACTCTTGAGTGTAGCTCGGGCTGAGAACGACGCAGCCATGGGAAAGTTGACAGTTAAGCCTATCTAGTGACAGCCCATCATAGGCTAGCTGGGTGATCTTGCAACTTGTATCATGTCGGAGTTTGATTTTCCCCATAGGGTTTCATTGATCGTGTATTCTTGAGTGTAGCTCTGGCTGAGAAGGTCGCAGCCATGGGAAAGTTGACAGTTAAGCCTATCTAGTGACAGCCCATCATAGGCTAGCTGGGTGATCTTGCAACTTGTATCATGTCGGAGTTTGATTTTCCCCATAGGGTTTCATTGATCGTGTATTCTTGAGTGTAGCTCTGGCTGAGAAGGTCCCAGCCATGGGAAAGTTGACAGTTAAGCCTATCTAGTGACAGCCCATCATAGGCTAGCTGGGTGATCTTGCAACTTGTATCATGCCGGAGATGGATTTTCCCCATAGAGTTTCATTGATCGTTTACTCGGCAAATTCTATCAAGCAGGAGTTTAATTTTCCCCATAGCGCTTCATTGATCGTGTACTCTTGAGTGTAGCTCGGGCTGAGAACGACGCAGCCATGGGAAAGTTGACAGTTAAGCCTATCTAGTGACGGCCCATCATAGGCTAGCTGGGTGATCTTGCAACTTGTATCATGTCGGAGTTTGATTTTCCCCATAGGGTTTCATTGATCGTGTATTCTTGAGTGTAGCTCTGTCTGAGAAGGTCGCAGCCATGGGAAAGTTGACAGTTAAGCCTATCTAGTGACAGCCCATCATAGGCTAGCTGGGTGATCTTGCAACTTGTATCATGTCGGAGTTTGATTTTCCCCATAGGGTTTCATTGATCGTGTATTCTTGAGTGTAGCTCTGGCTGAGAAGGTCGCAGCCATGGGAAAGTTGACAGTTAAGCCTATCTAGTGACAGCCCATCATAGGCTAGCTGGGTGATCTTGCAACTTGTATCATGCCGGAGTTGGATTTTCCCCATAGAGTTTCATTGATCGTTTACTCGGCAACTTCTATCAAGCAGGAGTTTAATTTTCCCCATAGCGCTTCATTGATCGTGTACTCTTGAGTGTAGCTCGGGCTGAGAACGACGCAGCCATGGGAAAGTTGACAGTTAAGCATATCTAGTGACAGCCCATCATAGGCTAGCTGGGTGATTTTGCAACTTGTATCATGTCGGAGTTTGATTTTCCCCATAGGGTTTCATTGATCGTGTATTCTTGAGTGTAGCTCTGGCTGAGAAGGTCGCAGCCATGGGAAAGTTGACAGTTAAGCCTATCTAGTGACAGCCCATCATAGGCTAGCTGGGTGATCTTGCAACTTGTATCATGTCGGAGTTTGATTTTCCCCATAGGGTTTCATTGATCGTGTATTCTTGAGTGTAGCTCTGGCTGAGAAGGTCGCAGCCATGGGAAAGTTGACAGTTAAGCCTATCTAGTGACAGCCCATCATAGGCTAGCTGGGTGATCTTGCAACTTGTATCATGTCGGAGTTTGATTTTCCCCATAGGGTTTCATTGATCGTGTATTCTTGAGTGTAGCTCTGGCTGAGAAGGTCCCAGCCATGGGAAAGTTGACAGTTAAGCCTATCTAGTGACAGCCCATCATAGGCTAGCTGGGTGATCTTGCAACTTGTATCATGCCGGAGATGGATTTTCCCCATAGAGTTTCATTGATCGTTTACTCGGCAAATTCTATCAAGCAGGAGTTTAATTTTCCCCATAGCGCTTCATTGATCGTGTACTCTTGAGTGTAGCTCGGGCTGAGAACGACGCAGCCATGGGAAAGTTGACAGTTAAGCCTATCTAGTGACGGCCCATCATAGGCTAGCTGGGTGATCTTGCAACTTGTATCATGTCGGAGTTTGATTTTCCCCATAGGGTTTCATTGATCGTGTATTCTTGAGTGTAGCTCTGTCTGAGAAGGTCGCAGCCATGGGAAAGTTGACAGTTAAGCCTATCTAGTGACAGCCCATCATAGGCTAGCTGGGTGATCTTGCAACTTGTATCATGTCGGAGTTTGATTTTCCCCATAGGGTTTCATTGATCGTGTATTCTTGAGTGTAGCTCTGGCTGAGAAGGTCGCAGCCATGGGAAAGTTGACAGTTAAGCCTATCTAGTGACAGCCCATCATAGGCTAGCTGGGTGATCTTGCAACTTGTATCATGCCGGAGTTGGATTTTCCCCATAGAGTTTCATTGATCGTTTACTCGGCAACTTCTATCAAGCAGGAGTTTAATTTTCCCCATAGCGCTTCATTGATCGTGTACTCTTGAGTGTAGCTCGGGCTGAGAACGACGCAGCCATGGGAAAGTTGACAGTTAAGCATATCTAGTGACAGCCCATCATAGGCTAGCTGGGTGATTTTGCAACTTGTATCATGTCGGAGTTTGATTTTCCCCATAGGGTTTCATTGATCGTGTATTCTTGAGTGTAGCTCTGGCTGAGAAGGTCGCAGCCATAGGAAAGTTGACAGTTAAGCCTATCTAGTGACAGCCCATCATAGGCTAGCTGGGTGATCTTGCAACTTGTATCATGCCGGAGTTGGATTTTCCCCATAGAGTTTCATTGATCGTTTACTCGGCAACTTCTATCAAGCAGGAGTTTAATTTTCCCCATAGCGCTTCATTGATCGTGTACTCTTGAGTGTAGCTCGGGCTGAGAACGACGCAGCCATGGGAAAGTTGACAGTTAAGCCTATCTAGTGACAGCCCATCATAGGCTAGCTGGGTGATCTTGCAACTTGTATCATGTCGGAGTTTGATTTTCCCCATAGGGTTTCATTGATCGTGTATTCTTGAGTGTAGCTCTGGCTGAGAAGGTCGCAGCCATGGGAAAGTTGACAGTTAAGCCTATCTAGTGACAGCCCATCATAGGCTAGCTGGGTGATCTTGCAACTTGTATCATGTCGGAGTTTGATTTTCCCCATAGGGTTTCATTGATCGTGTATTCTTGAGTGTAGCTCTGGCTGAGAAGGTCGCAGCCATGGGAAAGTTGACAGTTAAGCCTATCTAGTGACAGCCCATCATAGGCTAGCTGGGTGATCTTGCAACTTGTATCATGCCGGAGTTGGATTTTCCCCATAGAGTTTCATTGATCGTTTACTCGGCAACTTCTATCAAGCAGGAGTTTAATTTTCCCCATAGCGCTTCATTGATCGTGTACTCTTGAGTGTAGCTCGGGCTGAGATCGACGCAGCCATGGGAAAGTTGACAGTTAAGCATATCTAGTGACAGTCCATCATAGGCTAGCTGGGTGATCTTGCAACTTGTATCATGTCGGAGTTTGATTTTCCCCATAGGGTTTCATTGATCGTGTATTCTTGAGTGTAGCTCTGGCTGAGAAGGTCGCAGCCATGGGAAAGTTGACAGTTAAGCCTATCTAGTGACAGCCCATCATAGGCTAGCTGGGTGATCTTGCAACTTGTATCATGCCGGAGTTGGATTTTCCCCATAGGGTTTCTTTGATCGTTTACTCGGCAACTTCTATCAAGCAGGAGTTTAATTTTCCCCGTAGCGCTTCATTGATCGTGTACTCTTGAGTGTAGCTCGGGCTGAGAACGACGCAGCCATGGGAAAGTTGACAGTTAAGCCTATCTAGTGACAGCCCATCATAGGCTAGCTGGGTGATCTTGCAACTTGTATCATGTCGGAGTTTGATTTTCCCCATAGGGTTTCATTGATCGTGTATTCTTGAGTGTAGCTCTGGCTGAGAAGGTCGCAGCCATGGGAAAGTTGACAGTTAAGCCTATCTAGTGACAGCCCATCATAGGCTAGCTGGGTGATCTTGCAACTTGTATCATGTCGGAGTTTGATTTTCCCCATAGGGTTTCATTGATCGTGTATTCCTGAGTGTAGCTCTGGCTGAGAAGGTCCCAGCCATGGGAAAGTTGACAGTTAAGCCTATCTAGTGACAGCCCATCATAGGCTAGCTGGGTGATCTTGCAACTTGTATCATGCCGGAGTTGGATTTTCCCCATAGAGTTTCATTGATCGTTTACTCGGCAACTTCTATCAAGCAGGAGTTTAATTTTCCCCATAGCGCTTCATTGATCGTGTACTCTTGAGTGTAGCTCGGGCTGAGAACGACGCAGCCATGGGAAAGTTGACAGTTAAGCCTATCTAGTGACAGCCCATCATAGGCTAGCTGGGTGATCTTGCAACTTGTATCATGTCGGAGTTTGATTTTCCCCATAGGGTTTCATTGATCGTGTATTCTTGAGTGTAGCTCTGGCTGAGAAGGTCCCAGCCATGGAAAGTTGACAGTTAAGCCTATCTAGTGACAGCCCATCATAGGCTAGCTGGGTGATCTTGCAACTTGTATCATGCCGGAGATGGATTTTCCCCATAGAGTTTCATTGATCGTTTACTCGGCAACTTCTATCAAGCAGGAGTTAAATTTTCCCCATAGCGCTTCATTGATCGTGTACTCTTGAGTGTAGCTCGGGCTGAGAACGACGCAGCCATGGGAAAGTTGACAGTTAAGCCTATCTAGTGACAGCCCATCATAGGCTAGCTGGGTGATCTTGCAACTTGTATCATGTCGGAGTTTGATTTTCCCCATAGGGTTTCATTGATCGTGTATTCTTGAGTGTAGCTCTGGCTGAGAAGGTCGCAGCCATGGGAAAGTTGACAGTTAAGCCTATCTAGTGACAGCCCATCATAGGCTAGCTGGGTGATCTTGCAACTTGTATCATGTCGGAGTTTGATTTTCCCCATAGGGTTTCATTGATCGTGTATTCTTGAGTGTAGCTCTGGCTGAGAAGGTCGCAGCCATGGGAAAGTTGACAGTTAAGCCTATCTAGTGACAGCCCATCATAGGCTAGCTGGGTGATCTTGCAACTTGTATCATGCCGGAGTTGGATTTTCCCCATAGAGTTTCATTGATCGTTTACTCGGCAACTTCTATCAAGCAGGAGTTTAATTTTCCCCATAGCGCTTCATTGATCGTGTACTCTTGAGTGTAGCTCGGGCTGAGAACGACGCAGCCATGGGAAAGTTGACAGTTAAGCATATCTAGTGACAGCCCATCATAGGCTAGCTGGGTGATCTTGCAACTTGTATCATGTCGGAGTTTGATTTTCCCCATAGGGTTTCATTGATCGTGTATTCTTGAGTGTAGCTCTGGCTGAGAAGGTCGCAGCCATGGGAAAGTTGACAGTTAAGCCTATCTAGTGACAGCCCATCATAGGCTAGCTGGGTGATCTTGCAACTTGTATCATGCCGGAGTTGGATTTTCCCCATAGGGTTTCATTGATCGTTTACTCGGCAACTTCTATCAAGCAGGAGTTTAATTTTCCCCGTAGCGCTTCATTGATCGTGTACTCTTGAGTGTAGCTCGGGCTGAGAACGACGCAGCCATGGGAAAGTTGACAGTTAAGCCTATCTAGTGACAGCCCATCATAGGCTAGCTGGGTGATCTTGCAACTTGTATCATGTCGGAGTTTGATTTTCCCCATAGGGTTTCATTGATCGTGTATTCTTGAGTGTAGCTCTGGCTGAGAAGGTCCCAGCCGTGGGAAAGTTGACAGTTAAGCCTATCTAGTGACAGCCCATCATAGGCTAGCTGGGTGATCTTGCAACTTGTATCATGCCGGAGTTGGATTTTCCCCATAGAGTTTCATTGATCGTTTACTCGGCAACTTCTATCAAGCAGGAGTTTAATTTTCCCCATAGCGCTTCATTGATCGTGTACTCTTGAGTGTAGCTCGGGCTGAGAACGACGCAGCCATGGGAAAGTTGACAGTTAAGCCTATCTAGTGACAGCCCATCATAGGCTAGCTGGGTGATCTTGCAACTTGTATCATGTCGGAGTTTGATTTTCCCCATAGGGTTTCATTGATCGTGTATTCTTGAGTGTAGCTCTGGCTGAGAAGGTCGCAGCCATGGGAAAGTTGACAGTTAAGCCTATCTAGTGACAGCCCATCATAGGCTAGCTGGGTGATCTTGCAACTTGTATCATGTCGGAGTTTGATTTTCCCCATAGGGTTTCATTGATCGTGTATTCTTGAGTGTAGCTCTGGCTGAGAAGGTCCCAGCCATGGGAAAGTTGACAGTTAAGCCTATCTAGTGACAGCCCATCATAGGCTAGCTGGGTGATCTTGCAACTTGTATCATGCCGGAGATGGATTTTCCCCATAGAGTTTCATTGATCGTTTACTCGGCAACTTCTATCAAGCAGGAGTTTAATTTTCCCCATAGCGCTTCATTGATCGTGTACTCTTGAGTGTAGCTCGGGCTGAGAACGACGCAGCCATGGGAAAGTTGACAGTTAAGCCTATCTAGTGACGGCCCATCATAGGCTAGCTGGGTGATCTTGCAACTTGTATCATGTCGGAGTTTGATTTTCCCCATAGGGTTTCATTGATCGTGTATTCTTGAGTGTAGCTCTGTCTGAGAAGGTCGCAGCCATGGGAAAGTTGACAGTTAAGCCTATCTAGTGACAGCCCATCATAGGCTAGCTGGGTGATCTTGCAACTTGTATCATGTCGGAGTTTGATTTTCCCCATAGGGTTTCATTGATCGTGTATTCTTGAGTGTAGCTCTGGCTGAGAAGGTCGCAGCCATGGGAAAGTTGACAGTTAAGCCTATCTAGTGACAGCCCATCATAGGCTAGCTGGGTGATCTTGCAACTTGTATCATGCCGGAGTTGGATTTTCCCCATAGAGTTTCATTGATCGTTTACTCGGCAACTTCTATCAAGCAGGAGTTTAATTTTCCCCATAGCGCTTCATTGATCGTGTACTCTTGAGTGTAGCTCGGGCTGAGAACGACGCAGCCATGGGAAAGTTGACAGTTAAGCATATCTAGTGACAGCCCATCATAGGCTAGCTGGGTGATTTTGCAACTTGTATCATGTCGGAGTTTGATTTTCCCCATAGGGTTTCATTGATCGTGTATTCTTGAGTGTAGCTCTGGCTGAGAAGGTCGCAGCCATGGGAAAGTTGACAGTTAAGCCTATCTAGTGACAGCCCATCATAGGCTAGCTGGGTGATCTTGCAACTTGTATCATGCCGGAGTTGGATTTTCCCCATAGGGTTTCATTTATCGTTTACTCGGCAACTTCTATCAAGCAGGAGTTTAATTTTCCCCGTAGCGCTTCATTGATCGTGTAGTCTTGAGTGTAGCTCGGGCTGAGAACGACGCAGCCATGGGAAAGTTGACAGTTAAGCCTATCTAGTGACAGCCCATCATAGGCTAGCTGGGTGATCTTGCAACTTGTATCATGTCGGAGTTTGATTTTCCCCATAGGGTTTCATTGATCGTGTATTCTTGAGTGTAGCTCTGGCTGAGAAGGTCCCAGCCATGGGAAAGTTGACAGTTAAGCCTATCTAGTGACAGCCCATCATAGGCTAGCTGGGTGATCTTGCAACTTGTATCATGCCGGAGTTGGATTTTCCCCATAGAGTTTCATTGATCGTTTACTCGGCAACTTCTATCAAGCAGGAGTTTAATTTTCCCCATAGCGCTTCATTGATCGTGTACTCTTGAGTGTAGCTCGGGCTGAGAACGACGCAGCCATGGGAAAGTTGACAGTTAAGCCTATCTAGTGACAGCCCATCATAGGCTAGCTGGGTGATCTTGCAACTTGTATCATGTCGGAGTTTGATTTTCCCCATAGGGTTTCATTGATCGTGTATTCTTGAGTGTAGCTCTGGCTGAGAAGGTCGCAGCCATGGGAAAGTTGACAGTTAAGCCTATCTAGTGACAGCCCATCATAGGCTAGCTGGGTGATCTTGCAACTTGTATCATGTCGGAGTTTGATTTTCCCCATAGGGTTTCATTGATCGTGTATTCTTGAGTGTAGCTCTGGCTGAGAAGGTCGCAGCCATGGGAAAGTTGACAGTTAAGCCTATCTAGTGACAGCCCATCATAGGCTAGCTGGGTGATCTTGCAACTTGTATCATGCCGGAGTTGGATTTTCCCCATAGAGTTTCATTGATCGTTTACTCGGCAACTTCTATCAAGCAGGAGTTTAATTTTCCCCATAGCGCTTCATTGATCGTGTACTCTTGAGTGTAGCTCGGGCTGAGAACGACGCAGCCATGGGAAAGTTGACAGTTAAGCCTATCTAGTGACAGCCCATCATAGGCTAGCTGGGTGATCTTGCAACTTGTATCATGTCGGAGTTTGATTTTCCCCATAGGGTTTCATTGATCGTGTATTCTTGAGTGTAGCTCTGGCTGAGAAGGTCGCAGCCATGGGAAAGTTGACAGTTAAGCCTATCTAGTGACAGCCCATCATAGGCTAGCTGGGTGATCTTGCAACTTGTATCATGTCGGAGTTTGATTTTCCCCATAGGGTTTCATTGATCGTGTATTCTTGAGTGTAGCTCTGGCTGAGAAGGTCGCAGCCATGGGAAAGTTGACAGTTAAGCCTATCTAGTGACAGCCCATCATAGGCTAGCTGGGTGATCTTGCAACTTGTATCATGCCGGAGTTGGATTTTCCCCATAGAGTTTCATTGATCGTTTACTCGGCAACTTCTATCAAGCAGGAGTTTAATTTTCCCCATAGCGCTTCATTGATCGTGTACTCTTGAGTGTAGCTCGGGCTGAGAAGGTCGCAGCCATGGGAAAGTTGACAGTTAAGCCTATCTAGTGACAGCCCATCATAGGCTAGCTGGGTGATCTTGCAACTTGTATCATGTCGGAGTTTGATTTTCCCCATAGGGTTTCATTGATCGTGTATTCTTGAGTGTAGCTCTGGCTGAGAAGGTCCCAGCCATGGGAAAGTTGACAGTTAAGCCTATCTAGTGACAGCCCATCATAGGCTAGCTGGGTGATCTTGCAACTTGTATCATGCCGGAGATGGATTTTCCCCATAGAGTTTCATTGATCGTTTACTCGGCAACTTCTATCAAGCAGGAGTTTAATTTTCCCCATAGCGCTTCATTGATCGTGTACTCTTGAGTGTAGCTCGGGCTGAGAACGACGCAGCCATGGGAAAGTTGACAGTTAAGCCTATCTAGTGACAGCCCATCATAGGCTAGCTTGTATCATGTCGGAGTTTGATTTTCCCCATAGGGTTTCATTGATCGTGTATTCTTGAGTGTAGCTCTGGCTGAGAAGGTCGCAGCCATGGGAAAGTTGACAGTTAAGCCTATCTAGTGACAGCCCATCATAGGCTAGCTGGGTGATCTTGCAACTTGTATCATGTCGGAGTTTGATTTTCCCCATAGGGTTTCATTGATCGTGTATTCTTGAGTGTAGCTCTGGCTGAGAAGGTCGCAGCCATGGGAAAGTTGACAGTTAAGCCTATTTAGTGACAGCCCATCATAGGCTAGCTGGGTGATCTTGCAACTTGTATCATGCCGGAGTTGGATTTTCCCCATAGAGTTTCATTGATCGTTTACTCGGCAACTTCTATCAAGCAGGAGTTTAATTTTCCCCATAGCGCTTCATTGATCGTGTACTCTTGAGTGTAGCTCGGGCTGAGAACGACGCAGCCATGGGAAAGTTGACAGTTAAGCATATCTAGTGACAGCCCATCATAGGCTAGCTGGGTGATCTTGCAACTTGTATCATGTCGGAGTTTGATTTTCCCCATAGGGTTTCATTGATCGTGTATTCTTGAGTGTAGCTCTGGCTGAGAAGGTCGCAGCCATGGGAAAGTTGACAGTTAAGCCTATCTAGTGACAGCCCATCATAGGCTAGCTGGGTGATCTTGCAACTTGTATCATGCCGGAGTTGGATTTTCCCCATAGGGTTTCATTGATCGTTTACTCGGCAACTTCTATCAAGCAGGAGTTTAATTTTCCCCGTAGCGCTTCATTGATCGTGTACTCTTGAGTGTAGCTCGGGCTGAGAACGACGCAGCCATGGGAAAGTTGACAGTTAAGCCTATCTAGTGACAGCCCATCATAGGCTAGCTGGGTGATCTTGCAACTTGTATCATGTCGGAGTTTGATTTTCCCCATAGGGTTTCATTGATCGTGTATTCTTGAGTGTAGCTCTGGCTGAGAAGGTCCCAGCCGTGGGAAAGTTGACAGTTAAGCCTATCTAGTGACAGCCCATCATAGGCTAGCTGGGTGATCTTGCAACTTGTATCATGCCGGAGTTGGATTTTCCCCATAGAGTTTCATTGATCGTTTACTCGGCAACTTCTATCAAGCAGGAGTTTAATTTTCCCCATAGCGCTTCATTGATCGTGTACTCTTGAGTGTAGCTCGGGCTGAGAACGACGCAGCCATGGGAAAGTTGACAGTTAAGCCTATCTAGTGACAGCCCATCATAGGCTAGCTGGGTGATCTTGCAACTTGTATCATGTCGGAGTTTGATTTTCCCCATAGGGTTTCATTGATCGTGTATTCTTGAGTGTAGCTCTGGCTGAGAAGGTCGCAGCCATGGGAATGTTGACAGTTAAGCCTATCTAGTGACAGCCCATCATAGGCTAGCTGGGTGATCTTGCAACTTGTATCATGTCGGAGTTTGATTTTCCCCATAGGGTTTCATTGATCGTGTATTCTTGAGTGTAGCTCTGGCTGAGAAGGTCCCAGCCATGGGAAAGTTGACAGTTAAGCCTATCTAGTGACAGCCCATCATAGGCTAGCTGGGTGATCTTGCAACTTGTATCATGCCGGAGATGGATTTTCCCCATAGAGTTTCATTGATCGTTTACTCGGCAACTTCTATCAAGCAGGAGTTTAATTTTCCCCATAGCGCTTCATTGATCGTGTACTCTTGAGTGTAGCTCGGGCTGAGAACGACGCAGCCATGGGAAAGTTGACAGTTAAGCCTATCTAGTGACGGCCCATCATAGGCTAGCTGGGTGATCTTGCAACTTGTATCATGTCGGAGTTTGATTTTCCCCATAGGGTTTCATTGATCGTGTATTCTTGAGTGTAGCTCTGGCTGAGAAGGTCCCAGCCATGGGAAAGTTGACAGTTAAGCCTATCTAGTGACAGCCCATCATAGGCTAGCTGGGTGATCTTGCAACTTGTATCATGCCGGAGTTGGATTTTCCCCATAGAGTTTCATTGATCGTTTACTCGGCAACTTCTATCAAGCAGGAGTTTAATTTTCCCCATAGCGCTTCATTGATCGTGTACTCTTGAGTGTAGCTCGGGCTGAGAACGACGCAGCCATGGGAAAGTTGACAGTTAAGCCTATCTAGTGACAGCCCATCATAGGCTAGCTGGGTGATCTTGCAACTTGTATCATGTCGGAGTTTGATTTTCCCCATAGGGTTTCATTGATCGTGTATTCTTGAGTGTAGCTCTGGCTGAGAAGGTCGCAGCCATGGGAAAGTTGACAGTTAAGCCTATCTAGTGACAGCCCATCATAGGCTAGCTGGGTGATCTTGCAACTTGTATCATGTCGGAGTTTGATTTTCCCCATAGGGTTTCATTGATCGTGTATTCTTGAGTGTAGCTCTGGCTGAGAAGGTCCCAGCCATGGGAAAGTTGACAGTTAAGCCTATCTAGTGACAGCCCATCATAGGCTAGCTGGGTGATCTTGCAACTTGTATCATGCCGGAGATGGATTTTCCCCATAGAGTTTCATTGATCGTTTACTCGGCAACTTCTATCAAGCAGGAGTTTAATTTTCCCCGTAGCGCTTCATTGATCGTGTACTCTTGAGTGTAGCTCGGGCTGAGAACGACGCAGCCATGGGAAAGTTGACAGTTAAGCCTATCTAGTGACGGCCCATCATAGGCTAGCTGGGTGATCTTGCAACTTGTATCATGTCGGAGTTTGATTTTCCCCATAGGGTTTCATTGATCGTGTATTCTTGAGTGTAGCTCTGGCTGAGAAGGTCCCAGCCGTGGGAAAGTTGACAGTTAAGCCTATCTAGTGACAGCCCATCATAGGCTAGCTGGGTGATCTTGCAACTTGTATCATGCCGGAGTTGGATTTTCCCCATAGAGTTTCATTGATCGTTTACTCGGCAACTTCTATCAAGCAGGAGTTTAATTTTCCCCATAGCGCTTCATTGATCGTGTACTCTTGAGTGTAGCTCGGGCTGAGAACGACGCAGCCATGGGAAAGTTGACAGTTAAGCCTATCTAGTGACAGCCCATCATAGGCTAGCTGGGTGATCTTGCAACTTGTATCATGTCGGAGTTTGATTTTCCCCATAGGGTTTCATTGATCGTGTATTCTTGAGTGTAGCTCTGGCTGAGAAGGTCGCAGCCATGGGAAAGTTGACAGTTAAGCCTATCTAGTGACAGCCCATCATAGGCTAGCTGGGTGATCTTGCAACTTGTATCATGTCGGAGTTTGATTTTCCCCATAGGGTTTCATTGATCGTGTATTCTTGAGTGTAGCTCTGGCTGAGAAGGTCGCAGCCATGGGAAAGTTGACAGTTAAGCCTATCTAGTGACAGCCCATCATAGGCTAGCTGGGTGATCTTGCAACTTGTATCATGCCGGAGTTGGATTTTCCCCATAGAGTTTCATTGATCGTTTACTCGGCAACTTCTATCAAGCAGGAGTTTAATTTTCCCCATAGCGCTTCATTGATCGTGTACTCTTGAGTGTAGCTCGGGCTGAGAAGGTCGCAGCCATGGGAAAGTTGACAGTTAAGCCTATCTAGTGACAGCCCATCATAGGCTAGCTGGGTGATCTTGCAACTTGTATCATGTCGGAGTTTGATTTTCCCCATAGGGTTTCATTGATCGTGTATTCTTGAGTGTAGCTCTGGCTGAGAAGGTCCCAGCCATGGGAAAGTTGACAGTTAAGCCTATCTAGTGACAGCCCATCATAGGCTAGCTGGGTGATCTTGCAACTTGTATCATGCCGGAGATGGATTTTCCCCATAGAGTTTCATTGATCGTTTACTCGGCAACTTCTATCAAGCAGGAGTTTAATTTTCCCCATAGCGCTTCATTGATCGTGTACTCTTGAGTGTAGCTCGGGCTGAGAACGACGCAGCCATGGGAAAGTTGACAGTTAAGCCTATCTAGTGACAGCCCATCATAGGCTAGCTGGGTGATCTTGCAACTTGTATCATGTCGGAGTTTGATTTTCCCCATAGGGTTTCATTGATCGTGTATTCTTGAGTGTAGCTCTGGCTGAGAAGGTCGCAGCCATGGGAAAGTTGACAGTTAAGCCTATCTAGTGACAGCCCATCATAGGCTAGCTGGGTGATCTTGCAACTTGTATCATGTCGGAGTTTGATTTTCCCCATAGGGTTTCATTGATCGTGTATTCTTGAGTGTAGCTCTGGCTGAGAAGGTCGCAGCCATGGGAAAGTTGACAGTTAAGCCTATTTAGTGACAGCCCATCATAGGCTAGCTGGGTGATCTTGCAACTTGTATCATGCCGGAGTTGGATTTTCCCCATAGAGTTTCATTGATCGTTTACTCGGCAACTTCTATCAAGCAGGAGTTTAATTTTCCCCATAGCGCTTCATTGATCGTGTACTCTTGAGTGTAGCTCGGGCTGAGAACGACGCAGCCATGGGAAAGTTGACAGTTAAGCATATCTAGTGACAGCCCATCATAGGCTAGCTGGGTGATCTTGCAACTTGTATCATGTCGGAGTTTGATTTTCCCCATAGGGTTTCATTGATCGTGTATTCTTGAGTGTAGCTCTGGCTGAGAAGGTCGCAGCCATGGGAAAGTTGACAGTTAAGCCTATCTAGTGACAGCCCATCATATGCTAGCTGGGTGATCTTGCAACTTGTATCATGCCGGAGTTGGATTTTCCCCATAGGGTTTCATTGATCGTTTACTCGGCAACTTCTATCAAGCAGGAGTTTAATTTTCCCCGTAGCGCTTCATTGATCGTGTACTCTTGAGTGTAGCTCGGGCTGAGAACGACGCAGCCATGGGAAAGTTGACAGTTAAGCCTATCTAGTGACAGCCCATCATAGGCTAGCTGGGTGATCTTGCAACTTGTATCATGTCGGAGTTTGATTTTCCCCATAGGGTTTCATTGATCGTGTATTCTTGAGTGTAGCTCTGGCTGAGAAGGTCCCAGCCGTGGGAAAGTTGACAGTTAAGCCTATCTAGTGACAGCCCATCATAGGCTAGCTGGGTGATCTTGCAACTTGTATCATGCCGGAGTTGGATTTTCCCCATAGAGTTTCATTGATCGTTTACTCGGCAACTTCTATCAAGCAGGAGTTTAATTTTCCCCATAGCGCTTCATTGATCGTGTACTCTTGAGTGTAGCTCGGGCTGAGAACGACGCAGCCATGGGAAAGTTGACAGTTAAGCCTATCTAGTGACAGCCCATCATAGGCTAGCTGGGTGATCTTGCAACTTGTATCATGTCGGAGTTTGATTTTCCCCATAGGGTTTCATTGATCGTGTATTCTTGAGTGTAGCTCTGGCTGAGAAGGTCGCAGCCATGGGAAAGTTGACAGTTAAGCCTATCTAGTGACAGCCCATCATAGGCTAGCTGGGTGATCTTGCAACTTGTATCATGTCGGAGTTTGATTTTCCCCATAGGGTTTCATTGATCGTGTATTCTTGAGTGTAGCTCTGGCTGAGAAGGTCCCAGCCATGGGAAAGTTGACAGTTAAGCCTATCTAGTGACAGCCCATCATAGGCTAGCTGGGTGATCTTGCAACTTGTATCATGCCGGAGATGGATTTTCCCCATAGAGTTTCATTGATCGTTTACTCGGCAACTTCTATCAAGCAGGAGTTTAATTTTCCCCATAGCGCTTCATTGATCGTGTACTCTTGAGTGTAGCTCAGGCTGAGAACGACGCAGCCATGGGAAAGTTGACAGTTAAGCCTATCTAGTGACGGCCCATCATAGGCTAGCTGGGTGATCTTGCAACTTGTATCATGTCGGAGTTTGATTTTCCCTATAGGGTTTCATTGATCGTGTATTCTTGAGTGTAGCTCTGTCTGAGAAGGTCGCAGCCATGGGAAAGTTGACAGTTAAGCCTATCTAGTGACAGCCCATCATAGGCTAGCTGGGTGATCTTGCAACTTGTATCATGTCGGAGTTTGATTTTCCCCATAGGGTTTCATTGATCGTGTATTCTTGAGTGTAGCTCTGGCTGAGAAGGTCGCAGCCATGGGAAAGTTGACAGTTAAGCCTATCTAGTGACAGCCCATCATAGGCTAGCTGGGTGATCTTGCAACTTGTATCATGCCGGAGTTGGATTTTCCCCATAGGGTTTCATTGATCGTTTACTCGGCAACTTCTATCAAGCAGGAGTTTAATTTTCCCCGTAGCGCTTCATTGATCGTGTACTCTTGAGTGTAGCTCGGGCTGAGAACGACGCAGCCATGGGAAAGTTGACAGTTAAGCCTATCTAGTGACAGCCCATCATAGGCTAGCTGGGTGATCTTGCAACTTGTATCATGTCGGAGTTTGATTTTCCCCATAGGGTTTCATTGATCGTGTATTCTTGAGTGTAGCTCTGGCTGAGAAGGTCCCAGCCGTGGGAAAGTTGACAGTTAAGCCTATCTAGTGACAGCCCATCATAGGCTAGCTGGGTGATCTTGCAACTTGTATCATGCCGGAGTTGGATTTTCCCCATAGAGTTTCATTGATCGTTTACTCGGCAACTTCTATCAAGCAGGAGTTTAATTTTCCCCATAGCGCTTCATTGATCGTGTACTCTTGAGTGTAGCTCGGGCTGAGAACGACGCAGCCATGGGAAAGTTGACAGTTAAGCCTATCTAGTGACAGCCCATCATAGGCTAGCTGGGTGATCTTGCAACTTGTATCATGTCGGAGTTTGATTTTCCCCATAGGGTTTCATTGATCGTGTATTCTTGAGTGTAGCTCTGGCTGAGAAGGTCGCAGCCATGGGAAAGTTGACAGTTAAGCCTATCTAGTGACAGCCCATCATAGGCTAGCTGGGTGATCTTGCAACTTGTATCATGTCGGAGTTTGATTTTCCCCATAGGGTTTCATTGATCGTGTATTCTTGAGTGTAGCTCTGGCTGAGAAGGTCCCAGCCATGGGAAAGTTGACAGTTAAGCCTATCTAGTGACAGCCCATCATAGGCTAGCTGGGTGATCTTGCAACTTGTATCATGCCGGAGATGGATTTTCCCCATAGAGTTTCATTGATCGTTTACTCGGCAACTTCTATCAAGCAGGAGTTTAATTTTCCCCATAGCGCTTCATTGATCGTGTACTCTTGAGTGTAGCTCGGGCTGAGAACGACGCAGCCATGGGAAAGTTGACAGTTAAGCCTATCTAGTGACGGCCCATCATAGGCTAGCTGGGTGATCTTGCAACTTGTATCATGTCGGAGTTTGATTTTCCCCATAGGGTTTCATTGATCGTGTATTCTTGAGTGTAGCTCTGTCTGAGAAGGTCGCAGCCATGGGAAAGTTGACAGTTAAGCCTATCTAGTGACAGCCCATCATAGGCTAGCTGGGTGATCTTGCAACTTGTATCATGTCGGAGTTTGATTTTCCCCATAGGGTTTCATTGATCGTGTATTCTTGAGTGTAGCTCTGGCTGAGAAGGTCGCAGCCATGGGAAAGTTGACAGTTAAGCCTATCTAGTGACAGCCCATCATAGGCTAGCTGGGTGATCTTGCAACTTGTATCATGCCGGAGTTGGATTTTCCCCATAGAGTTTCATTGATCGTTTACTCGGCAACTTCTATCAAGCAGGAGTTTAATTTTCCCCATAGCGCTTCATTGATCGTGTACTCTTGAGTGTAGCTCGGGCTGAGAACGACGCAGCCATGGGAAAGTTGACAGTTAAGCATATCTAGTGACAGCCCATCATAGGCTAGCTGGGTGATTTTGCAACTTGTATCATGTTGGAGTTTGATTTTCCCCATAGGGTTTCATTGATCGTGTATTCTTGAGTGTAGCTCTGGCTGAGAAGGTCGCAGCCATGGGAAAGTTGACAGTTAAGCCTATCTAGTGACAGCCCATCATAGGCTAGCTGGGTGATCTTGCAACTTGTATCATGTCGGAGTTTGATTTTCCCCATAGGGTTTCATTGATCGTGTATTCTTGAGTGTAGCTCTGGCTGAGAAGGTCCCAGCCATGGGAAAGTTGACAGTTAAGCCTATCTAGTGACAGCCCATCATAGGCTAGCTGGGTGATCTTGCAACTTGTATCATGCCGGAGTTGGATTTTCCCCATAGAGTTTCATTGATCGTTTACTCGGCAACTTCTATCAAGCAGGAGTTTAATTTTCCCCATAGCGCTTCATTGATCGTGTACTCTTGAGTGTAGCTCGGGCTGAGAACGACGCAGCCATGGGAAAGTTGACAGTTAAGCCTATCTAGTGACAGCCCATCATAGGCTAGCTGGGTGATCTTGCAACTTGTATCATGTCGGAGTTTGATTTTCCCCATAGGGTTTCATTGATCGTGTATTCTTGAGTGTAGCTCTGGCTGAGAAGGTCGCAGCCATGGGAAAGTTGACAGTTAAGCCTATCTAGTGACAGCCCATCATAGGCTAGCTGGGTGATCTTGCAACTTGTATCATGTCGGAGTTTGATTTTCCCCATAGGGTTTCATTGATCGTGTATTCTTGAGTGTAGCTCTGGCTGAGAAGGTCGCAGCCATGGGAAAGTTGACAGTTAAGCCTATCTAGTGACAGCCCATCATAGGCTAGCTGGGTGATCTTGCAACTTGTATCATGCCGGAGTTGGATTTTCCCCATAGAGTTTCATTGATCGTTTACTCGGCAACTTCTATCAAGCAGGAGTTTAATTTTCCCCATAGCGCTTCATTGATCGTGTACTCTTGAGTGTAGCTCGGGCTGAGAAGGTCGCAGCCATGGGAAAGTTGACAGTTAAGCCTATCTAGTGACAGCCCATCATAGGCTAGCTGGGTGATCTTGCAACTTGTATCATGTCGGAGTTTGATTTTCCCCATAGGGTTTCATTGATCGTGTATTCTTGAGTGTAGCTCTGGCTGAGAAGGTCCCAGCCATGGGAAAGTTGACAGTTAAGCCTATCTAGTGACAGCCCATCATAGGCTAGCTGGGTGATCTTGCAACTTGTATCATGCCGGAGATGGATTTTCCCCATAGAGTTTCATTGATCGTTTACTCGGCAACTTCTATCAAGCAGGAGTTTAATTTTCCCCATAGCGCTTCATTGATCGTGTACTCTTGAGTGTAGCTCGGGCTGAGAACGACGCAGCCATGGGAAAGTTGACAGTTAAGCCTATCTAGTGACAGCCCATCATAGGCTAGCTTGTATCATGTCGGAGTTTGATTTTCCCCATAGGGTTTCATTGATCGTGTATTCTTGAGTGTAGCTCTGGCTGAGAAGGTCGCAGCCATGGGAAAGTTGACAGTTAAGCCTATCTAGTGACAGCCCATCATAGGCTAGCTGGGTGATCTTGCAACTTGTATCATGTCGGAGTTTGATTTTCCCCATAGGGTTTCATTGATCGTGTATTCTTGAGTGTAGCTCTGGCTGAGAAGGTCGCAGCCATGGGAAAGTTGACAGTTAAGCCTATTTAGTGACAGCCCATCATAGGCTAGCTGGGTGATCTTGCAACTTGTATCATGCCGGAGTTGGATTTTCCCCATAGAGTTTCATTGATCGTTTACTCGGCAACTTCTATCAAGCAGGAGTTTAATTTTCCCCATAGCGCTTCATTGATCGTGTACTCTTGAGTGTAGCTCGGGCTGAGAACGACGCAGCCATGGGAAAGTTGACAGTTAAGCATATCTAGTGACAGCCCATCATAGGCTAGCTGGGTGATCTTGCAACTTGTATCATGTCGGAGTTTGATTTTCCCCATAGGGTTTCATTGATCGTGTATTCTTGAGTGTAGCTCTGGCTGAGAAGGTCGCAGCCATGGGAAAGTTGACAGTTAAGCCTATCTAGTGACAGCCCATCATAGGCTAGCTGGGTGATCTTGCAACTTGTATCATGCCGGAGTTGGATTTTCCCCATAGGGTTTCATTGATCGTTTACTCGGCAACTTCTATCAAGCAGGAGTTTAATTTTCCCCGTAGCGCTTCATTGATCGTGTACTCTTGAGTGTAGCTCGGGCTGAGAACGACGCAGCCATGGGAAAGTTGACAGTTAAGCCTATCTAGTGACAGCCCATCATAGGCTAGCTGGGTGATCTTGCAACTTGTATCATGTCGGAGTTTGATTTTCCCCATAGGGTTTCATTGATCGTGTATTCTTGAGTGTAGCTCTGGCTGAGAAGGTCGCAGCCATGGGAATGTTGACAGTTAAGCCTATCTAGTGACAGCCCATCATAGGCTAGCTGGGTGATCTTGCAACTTGTATCATGTCGGAGTTTGATTTTCCCCATAGGGTTTCATTGATCGTGTATTCTTGAGTGTAGCTCTGGCTGAGAAGGTCCCAGCCATGGGAAAGTTGACAGTTAAGCCTATCTAGTGACAGCCCATCATAGGCTAGCTGGGTGATCTTGCAACTTGTATCATGCCGGAGATGGATTTTCCCCATAGAGTTTCATTGATCGTTTACTCGGCAACTTCTATCAAGCAGGAGTTTAATTTTCCCCATAGCGCTTCATTGATCGTGTACTCTTGAGTGTAGCTCGGGCTGAGAACGACGCAGCCATGGGAAAGTTGACAGTTAAGCCTATCTAGTGACGGCCCATCATAGGCTAGCTGGGTGATCTTGCAACTTGTATCATGTCGGAGTTTGATTTTCCCCATAGGGTTTCATTGATCGTGTATTCTTGAGTGTAGCTCTGGCTGAGAAGGTCCCAGCCATGGGAAAGTTGACAGTTAAGCCTATCTAGTGACAGCCCATCATAGGCTAGCTGGGTGATCTTGCAACTTGTATCATGCCGGAGTTGGATTTTCCCCATAGAGTTTCATTGATCGTTTACTCGGCAACTTCTATCAAACAGGAGTTTAATTTTCCCCATAGCGCTTCATTGATCGTGTACTCTTGAGTGTAGCTCGGGCTGAGAACGACGCAGCCATGGGAAAGTTGACAGTTAAGCCTATCTAGTGACAGCCCATCATAGGCTAGCTGGGTGATCTTGCAACTTGTATCATGTCGGAGTTTGATTTTCCCCATAGGGTTTCATTGATCGTGTATTCTTGAGTGTAGCTCTGGCTGAGAAGGTCGCAGCCATGGGAAAGTTGACAGTTAAGCCTATCTAGTGACAGCCCATCATAGGCTAGCTGGGTGATCTTGCAACTTGTATCATGTCGGAGTTTGATTTTTCCCATAGGGTTTCATTGATCGTGTATTCTTGAGTGTAGCTCTGGCTGAGAAGGTCCCAGCCATGGGAAAGTTGACAGTTAAGCCTATCTAGTGACAGCCCATCATAGGCTAGCTGGGTGATCTTGCAACTTGTATCATGCCGGAGATGGATTTTCCCCATAGAGTTTCATTGATCGTTTACTCGGCAACTTCTATCAAGCAGGAGTTTAATTTTCCCCGTAGCGCTTCATTGATCGTGTACTCTTGAGTGTAGCTCGGGCTGAGAACGACGCAGCCATGGGAAAGTTGACAGTTAAGCCTATCTAGTGACGGCCCATCATAGGCTAGCTGGGTGATCTTGCAACTTGTATTATGTCGGAGTTTGATTTTCCCCATAGGGTTTCATTGATCGTGTATTCTTGAGTGTAGCTCTGGCTGAGAAGGTCCCAGCCGTGGGAAAGTTGACAGTTAAGCCTATCTAGTGACAGCCCATCATAGGCTAGCTGGGTGATCTTGCAACTTGTATCATGCCGGAGTTGGATTTTCCCCATAGAGTTTCATTGATCGTTTACTCGGCAACTTCTATCAAGCAGGAGTTTAATTTTCCCCATAGCGCTTCATTGATCGTGTACTCTTGAGTGTAGCTCGGGCTGAGAACGACGCAGCCATGGGAAAGTTGACAGTTAAGCCTATCTAGTGACAGCCCATCATAGGCTAGCTGGGTGATCTTGCAACTTGTATCATGTCGGAGTTTGATTTTCCCCATAGGGTTTCATTGATCGTGTATTCTTGAGTGTAGCTCTGGCTGAGAAGGTCGCAGCCATGGGAAAGTTGACAGTTAAGCCTATCTAGTGACAGCCCATCATAGGCTAGCTGGGTGATCTTGCAACTTGTATCATGTCGGAGTTTGATTTTCCCCATAGGGTTTCATTGATCGTGTATTCTTGAGTGTAGCTCTGGCTGAGAAGGTCGCAGCCATGGGAAAGTTGACAGTTAAGCCTATCTAGTGACAGCCCATCATAGGCTAGCTGGGTGATCTTGCAACTTGTATCATGCCGGAGTTGGATTTTCCCCATAGAGTTTCATTGATCGTTTACTCGGCAACTTCTATCAAGCAGGAGTTTAATTTTCCCCATAGCGCTTCATTGATCGTGTACTCTTGAGTGTAGCTCGGGCTGAGAAGGTCGCAGCCATGGGAAAGTTGACAGTTAAGCCTATCTAGTGACAGCCCATCATAGGCTAGCTGGGTGATCTTGCAACTTGTATCATGTCGGAGTTTGATTTTCCCCATAGGGTTTCATTGATCGTGTATTCTTGAGTGTAGCTCTGGCTGAGAAGGTCCCAGCCATGGGAAAGTTGACAGTTAAGCCTATCTAGTGACAGCCCATCATAGGCTAGCTGGGTGATCTTGCAACTTGTATCATGCCGGAGATGGATTTTCCCCATAGAGTTTCATTGATCGTTTACTCGGCAACTTCTATCAAGCAGGAGTTTAATTTTCCCCATAGCGCTTCATTGATCGTGTACTCTTGAGTGTAGCTCGGGCTGAGAACGACGCAGCCATGGGAAAGTTGACAGTTAAGCCTATCTAGTGACAGCCCATCATAGGCTAGCTGGGTGATCTTGCAACTTGTATCATGTCGGAGTTTGATTTTCCCCATAGGGTTTCATTGATCGTGTATTCTTGAGTGTAGCTCTGGCTGAGAAGGTCGCAGCCATGGGAAAGTTGACAGTTAAGCCTATCTAGTGACAGCCCATCATAGGCTAGCTGGGTGATCTTGCAACTTGTATCATGTCGGAGTTTGATTTTCCCCATAGGGTTTCATTGATCGTGTATTCTTGAGTGTAGCTCTGGCTGAGAAGGTCGCAGCCATGGGAAAGTTGACAGTTAAGCCTATTTAGTGACAGCCCATCATAGGCTAGCTGGGTGATCTTGCAACTTGTATCATGCCGGAGTTGGATTTTCCCCATAGAGTTTCATTGATCGTTTACTCGGCAACTTCTATCAAGCAGGAGTTTAATTTTCCCCATAGCGCTTCATTGATCGTGTACTCTTGAGTGTAGCTCGGGCTGAGAACGACGCAGCCATGGTAAAGTTGACAGTTAAGCATATCTAGTGACAGCCCATCATAGGCTAGCTGGGTGATCTTGCAACTTGTATCATGTCGGAGTTTGATTTTCCCCATAGGGTTTCATTGATCGTGTATTCTTGAGTGTAGCTCTGGCTGAGAAGGTCGCAGCCATGGGAAAGTTGACAGTTAAGCCTATCTAGTGACAGCCCATCATATGCTAGCTGGGTGATCTTGCAACTTGTATCATGCCGGAGTTGGATTTTCCCCATAGGGTTTCATTGATCGTTTACTCGGCAACTTCTATCAAGCAGGAGTTTAATTTTCCCCGTAGCGCTTCATTGATCGTGTACTCTTGAGTGTAGCTCGGGCTGAGAACGACGCAGCCATGGGAAAGTTGACAGTTAAGCCTATCTAGTGACAGCCCATCATAGGCTAGCTGGGTGATCTTGCAACTTGTATCATGTCGGAGTTTGATTTTCCCCATAGGGTTTCATTGATCGTGTATTCTTGAGTGTAGCTCTGGCTGAGAAGGTCCCAGCCGTGGGAAAGTTGACAGTTAAGCCTATCTAGTGACAGCCCATCATAGGCTAGCTGGGTGATCTTGCAACTTGTATCATGCCGGAGTTGGATTTTCCCCATAGAGTTTCATTGATCGTTTACTCGGCAACTTCTATCAAGCAGGAGTTTAATTTTCCCCATAGCGCTTCATTGATCGTGTACTCTTGAGTGTAGCTCGGGCTGAGAACGACGCAGCCATGGGAAAGTTGACAGTTAAGCCTATCTAGTGACAGCCCATCATAGGCTAGCTGGGTGATCTTGCAACTTGTATCATGTCGGAGTTTGATTTTCCCCATAGGGTTTCATTGATCGTGTATTCTTGAGTGTAGCTCTGGCTGAGAAGGTCGCAGCCATGGGAAAGTTGACAGTTAAGCCTATCTAGTGACAGCCCATCATAGGCTAGCTGGGTGATCTTGCAACTTGTATCATGTCGGAGTTTGATTTTCCCCATAGGGTTTCATTGATCGTGTATTCTTGAGTGTAGCTCTGGCTGAGAAGGTCCCAGCCATGGGAAAGTTGACAGTTAAGCCTATCTAGTGACAGCCCATCATAGGCTAGCTGGGTGATCTTGCAACTTGTATCATGCCGGAGATGGATTTTCCCCATAGAGTTTCATTGATCGTTTACTCGGCAACTTCTATCAAGCAGGAGTTTAATTTTCCCCATAGCGCTTCATTGATCGTGTACTCTTGAGTGTAGCTCAGGCTGAGAACGACGCAGCCATGGGAAAGTTGACAGTTAAGCCTATCTAGTGACGGCCCATCATAGGCTAGCTGGGTGATCTTGCAACTTGTATCATGTCGGAGTTTGATTTTCCCTATAGGGTTTCATTGATCGTGTATTCTTGAGTGTAGCTCTGTCTGAGAAGGTCGCAGCCATGGGAAAGTTGACAGTTAAGCCTATCTAGTGACAGCCCATCATAGGCTAGCTGGGTGATCTTGCAACTTGTATCATGTCGGAGTTTGATTTTCCCCATAGGGTTTCATTGATCGTGTATTCTTGAGTGTAGCTCTGGCTGAGAAGGTCGCAGCCATGGGAAAGTTGACAGTTAAGCCTATCTAGTGACAGCCCATCATAGGCTAGCTGGGTGATCTTGCAACTTGTATCATGCCGGAGTTGGATTTTCCCCATAGGGTTTCATTGATCGTTTACTCGGCAACTTCTATCAAGCAGGAGTTTAATTTTCCCCGTAGCGCTTCATTGATCGTGTACTCTTGAGTGTAGCTCGGGCTGAGAACGACGCAGCCATGGGAAAGTTGACAGTTAAGCCTATCTAGTGACAGCCCATCATAGGCTAGCTGGGTGATCTTGCAACTTGTATCATGTCGGAGTTTGATTTTCCCCATAGGGTTTCATTGATCGTGTATTCTTGAGTGTAGCTCTGGCTGAGAAGGTCCCAGCCGTGGGAAAGTTGACAGTTAAGCCTATCTAGTGACAGCCCATCATAGGCTAGCTGGGTGATCTTGCAACTTGTATCATGCCGGAGTTGGATTTTCCCCATAGAGTTTCATTGATCGTTTACTCGGCAACTTCTATCAAGCAGGAGTTTAATTTTCCCCATAGCGCTTCATTGATCGTGTACTCTTGAGTGTAGCTCGGGCTGAGAACGACGCAGCCATGGGAAAGTTGACAGTTAAGCCTATCTAGTGACAGCCCATCATAGGCTAGCTGGGTGATCTTGCAACTTGTATCATGTCGGAGTTTGATTTTCCCCATAGGGTTTCATTGATCGTGTATTCTTGAGTGTAGCTCTGGCTGAGAAGGTCGCAGCCATGGGAAAGTTGACAGTTAAGCCTATCTAGTGACAGCCCATCATAGGCTAGCTGGGTGATCTTGCAACTTGTATCATGTCGGAGTTTGATTTTCCCCATAGGGTTTCATTGATCGTGTATTCTTGAGTGTAGCTCTGGCTGAGAAGGTCCCAGCCATGGGAAAGTTGACAGTTAAGCCTATCTAGTGACAGCCCATCATAGGCTAGCTGGGTGATCTTGCAACTTGTATCATGCCAGAGATGGATTTTCCCCATAGAGTTTCATTGATCGTTTACTCGGCAACTTCTATCAAGCAGGAGTTTAATTTTCCCCATAGCGCTTCATTGATCGTGTACTCTTGAGTGTAGCTCGGGCTGAGAACGACGCAGCCATGGGAAAGTTGACAGTTAAGCCTATCTAGTGACGGCCCATCATAGGCTAGCTGGGTGATCTTGCAACTTGTATCATGTCGGAGTTTGATTTTCCCCATAGGGTTTCATTGATCGTGTATTCTTGAGTGTAGCTCTGTCTGAGAAGGTCGCAGCCATGGGAAAGTTGACAGTTAAGCCTATCTAGTGACAGCCCATCATAGGCTAGCTGGGTGATCTTGCAACTTGTATCATGTCGGAGTTTGATTTTCCCCATAGGGTTTCATTGATCGTGTATTCTTGAGTGTAGCTCTGGCTGAGAAGGTCGCAGCCATGGGAAAGTTGACAGTTAAGCCTATCTAGTGACAGCCCATCATAGGCTAGCTGGGTGATCTTGCAACTTGTATCATGCCGGAGTTGGATTTTCCCCATAGAGTTTCATTGATCGTTTACTCGGCAACTTCTATCAAGCAGGAGTTTAATTTTCCCCATAGCGCTTCATTGATCGTGTACTCTTGAGTGTAGCTCGGGCTGAGAACGACGCAGCCATGGGAAAGTTGACAGTTAAGCATATCTAGTGACAGCCCATCATAGGCTAGCTGGGTGATTTTGCAACTTGTATCATGTTGGAGTTTGATTTTCCCCATAGGGTTTCATTGATCGTGTATTCTTGAGTGTAGCTCTGGCTGAGAAGGTCGCAGCCATGGGAAAGTTGACAGTTAAGCCTATCTAGTGACAGCCCATCATAGGCTAGCTGGGTGATCTTGCAACTTGTATCATGCCGGAGTTGGATTTTCCCCATAGGGTTTCATTTATCGTTTACTCGGCAACTTCTATCAAGCAGGAGTTTAATTTTCCCCGTAGCGCTTCATTGATCGTGTAGTCTTGAGTGTAGCTCGGGCTGAGAACGACGCAGCCATGGGAAAGTTGACAGTTAAGCCTATCTAGTGACAGCCCATCATAGGCTAGCTGGGTGATCTTGCAACTTGTATCATGTCGGAGTTTGATTTTCCCCATAGGGTTTCATTGATCGTGTATTCTTGAGTGTAGCTCTGGCTGAGAAGGTCCCAGCCATGGGAAAGTTGACAGTTAAGCCTATCTAGTGACAGCCCATCATAGGCTAGCTGGGTGATCTTGCAACTTGTATCATGCCGGAGTTGGATTTTCCCCATAGAGTTTCATTGATCGTTTACTCGGCAACTTCTATCAAGCAGGAGTTTAATTTTCCCCATAGCGCTTCATTGATCGTGTACTCTTGAGTGTAGCTCGGGCTGAGAACGACGCAGCCATGGGAAAGTTGACAGTTAAGCCTATCTAGTGACAGCCCATCATAGGCTAGCTGGGTGATCTTGCAACTTGTATCATGTCGGAGTTTGATTTTCCCCATAGGGTTTCATTGATCGTGTATTCTTGAGTGTAGCTCTGGCTGAGAAGGTCGCAGCCATGGGAAAGTTGACAGTTAAGCCTATCTAGTGACAGCCCATCATAGGCTAGCTGGGTGATCTTGCAACTTGTATCATGTCGGAGTTTGATTTTCCCCATAGGGTTTCATTGATCGTGTATTCTTGAGTGTAGCTCTGGCTGAGAAGGTCGCAGCCATGGGAAAGTTGACAGTTAAGCCTATCTAGTGACAGCCCATCATAGGCTAGCTGGGTGATCTTGCAACTTGTATCATGCCGGAGTTGGATTTTCCCCATAGAGTTTCATTGATCGTTTACTCGGCAACTTCTATCAAGCAGGAGTTTAATTTTCCCCATAGCGCTTCATTGATCGTGTACTCTTGAGTGTAGCTCGGGCTGAGAAGGTCGCAGCCATGGGAAAGTTGACAGTTAAGCCTATCTAGTGACAGCCCATCATAGGCTAGCTGGGTGATCTTGCAACTTGTATCATGTCGGAGTTTGATTTTCCCCATAGGGTTTCATTGATCGTGTATTCTTGAGTGTAGCTCTGGCTGAGAAGGTCCCAGCCATGGGAAAGTTGACAGTTAAGCCTATCTAGTGACAGCCCATCATAGGCTAGCTGGGTGATCTTGCAACTTGTATCATGCCGGAGTTGGATTTTCCCCATAGAGTTTCATTGATCGTTTACTCGGCAACTTCTATCAAGCAGGAGTTTAATTTTCCCCATAGCGCTTCATTGATCGTGTACTCTTGAGTGTAGCTCGGGCTGAGAACGACGCAGCCATGGGAAAGTTGACAGTTAAGCCTATCTAGTGACAGCCCATCATAGGCTAGCTGGGTGATCTTGCAACTTGTATCATGTCGGAGTTTGATTTTCCCCATAGGGTTTCATTGATCGTGTATTCTTGAGTGTAGCTCTGGCTGAGAAGGTCGCAGCCATGGGAAAGTTGACAGTTAAGCCTATCTAGTGACAGCCCATCATAGGCTAGCTGGGTGATCTTGCAACTTGTATCATGTCGGAGTTTGATTTTCCCCATAGGGTTTCATTGATCGTGCATTCTTGAGTGTAGCTCTGGCTGAGAAGGTCGCAGCCATGGGAAAGTTGACAGTTAAGCCTATTTAGTGACAGCCCATCATAGGCTAGCTGGGTGATCTTGCAACTTGTATCATGCCGGAGTTGGATTTTCCCCATAGAGTTTCATTGATCGTTTACTCGGCAACTTCTATCAAGCAGGAGTTTAATTTTCCCCATAGCGCTTCATTGATCGTGTACTCTTGAGTGTAGCTCGGGCTGAGAACGACGCAGCCATGGGAAAGTTGACAGTTAAGCATATCTAGTGACAGCCCATCATAGGCTAGCTGGGTGATCTTGCAACTTGTATCATGTCGGAGTTTGATTTTCCCCATAGGGTTTCATTGATCGTGTATTCTTGAGTGTAGCTCTGGCTGAGAAGGTCGCAGCCATGGGAAAGTTGACAGTTAAGCCTATCTAGTGACAGCCCATCATAGGCTAGCTGGGTGATCTTGCAACTTGTATCATGCCGGAGTTGGATTTTCCCCATAGGGTTTCATTGATCGTTTACTCGGCAACTTCTATCAAGCAGGAGTTTAATTTTCCCCGTAGCGCTTCATTGATCGTGTACTCTTGAGTGTAGCTCGGGCTGAGAACGACGCAGCCATGGGAAAGTTGACAGTTAAGCCTATCTAGTGACAGCCCATCATAGGCTAGCTGGGTGATCTTGCAACTTGTATCATGTCGGAGTTTGATTTTCCCCATAGGGTTTCATTGATCGTGTATTCTTGAGTGTAGCTCTGGCTGAGAAGGTCCCAGCCGTGGGAAAGTTGACAGTTAAGCCTATCTAGTGACAGCCCATCATAGGCTAGCTGGGTGATCTTGCAACTTGTATCATGCCGGAGTTGGATTTTCCCCATAGAGTTTCATTGATCGTTTACTCGGCAACTTCTATCAAGCAGGAGTTTAATTTTCCCCATAGCGCTTCATTGATCGTGTACTCTTGAGTGTAGCTCGGGCTGAGAACGACGCAGCCATGGGAAAGTTGACAGTTAAGCCTATCTAGTGACAGCCCATCATAGGCTAGCTGGGTGATCTTGCAACTTGTATCATGTCGGAGTTTGATTTTCCCCATAGGGTTTCATTGATCGTGTATTCTTGAGTGTAGCTCTGGCTGAGAAGGTCGCAGCCATGGGAATGTTGACAGTTAAGCCTATCTAGTGACAGCCCATCATAGGCTAGCTGGGTGATCTTGCAACTTGTATCATGTCGGAGTTTGATTTTCCCCATAGGGTTTCATTAATCGTGTATTCTTGAGTGTAGCTCTGGCTGAGAAGGTCCCAGCCATGGGAAAGTTGACAGTTAAGCCTATCTAGTGACAGCCCATCATAGGCTAGCTGGGTGATCTTGCAACTTGTATCATGCCGGAGATGGATTTTCCCCATAGAGTTTCATTGATCGTTTACTCGGCAACTTCTATCAAGCAGGAGTTTAATTTTCCCCATAGCGCTTCATTGATCGTGTACTCTTGAGTGTAGCTCGGGCTGAGAACGACGCAGCCATGGGAAAGTTGACAGTTAAGCCTATCTAGTGACGGCCCATCATAGGCTAGCTGGGTGATCTTGCAACTTGTATCATGTCGGAGTTTGATTTTCCCCATAGGGTTTCATTGATCGTGTATTCTTGAGTGTAGCTCTGGCTGAGAAGGTCCCAGCCATGGGAAAGTTGACAGTTAAGCCTATCTAGTGACAGCCCATCATAGGCTAGCTGGGTGATCTTGCAACTTGTATCATGCCGGAGTTGGATTTTCCCCATAGAGTTTCATTGATCGTTTACTCGGCAACTTCTATCAAGCAGGAGTTTAATTTTCCCCATAGCGCTTCATTGATCGTGTACTCTTGAGTGTAGCTCGGGCTGAGAACGACGCAGCCATGGGAAAGTTGACAGTTAAGCCTATCTAGTGACAGCCCATCATAGGCTAGCTGGGTGATCTTGCAACTTGTATCATGTCGGAGTTTGATTTTCCCCATAGGGTTTCATTGATCGTGTATTCTTGAGTGTAGCTCTGGCTGAGAAGGTCGCAGCCATGGGAAAGTTGACAGTTAAGCCTATCTAGTGACAGCCCATCATAGGCTAGCTGGGTGATCTTGCAACTTGTATCATGTCGGAGTTTGATTTTTCCCATAGGGTTTCATTGATCGTGTATTCTTGAGTGTAGCTCTGGCTGAGAAGGTCCCAGCCATGGGAAAGTTGACAGTTAAGCCTATCTAGTGACAGCCCATCATAGGCTAGCTGGGTGATCTTGCAACTTGTATCATGCCGGAGATGGATTTTCCCCATAGAGTTTCATTGATCGTTTACTCGGCAACTTCTATCAAGCAGGAGTTTAATTTTCCCCATAGCGCTTCATTGATCGTGTACTCTTGAGTGTAGCTCGGGCTGAGAACGACGCAGCCATGGGAAAGTTGACAGTTAAGCCTATCTAGTGACGGCCCATCATAGGCTAGCTGGGTGATCTTGCAACTTGTATCATGTCGGAGTTTGATTTTCCCCATAGGGTTTCATTGATCGTGTATTCTTGAGTGTAGCTCTGGCTGAGAAGGTCCCAGCCATGGGAAAGTTGACAGTTAAGCCTATCTAGTGACAGCCCATCATAGGCTAGCTGGGTGATCTTGCAACTTGTATCATGCCGGAGTTGGATTTTCCCCATAGAGTTTCATTGATCGTTTACTCGGCAACTTCTATCAAGCAGGAGTTTAATTTTCCCCATAGCGCTTCATTGATCGTGTACTCTTGAGTGTAGCTCGGGCTGAGAACGACGCAGCCATGGGAAAGTTGACAGTTAAGCCTATCTAGTGACAGCCCATCATAGGCTAGCTGGGTGATCTTGCAACTTGTATCATGTCGGAGTTTGATTTTCCCCATAGGGTTTCATTGATCGTGTATTCTTGAGTGTAGCTCTGGCTGAGAAGGTCGCAGCCATGGGAAAGTTGACAGTTAAGCCTATCTAGTGACAGCCCATCATAGGCTAGCTGGGTGATCTTGCAACTTGTATCATGTCGGAGTTTGATTTTCCCCATAGGGTTTCATTGATCGTGTATTCTTGAGTGTAGCTCTGGCTGAGAAGGTCGCAGCCATGGGAAAGTTGACAGTTAAGCCTATCTAGTGACAGCCCATCATAGGCTAGCTGGGTGATCTTGCAACTTGTATCATGCCGGAGTTGGATTTTCCCCATAGAGTTTCATTGATCGTTTACTCGGCAACTTCTATCAAGCAGGAGTTTAATTTTCCCCATAGCGCTTCATTGATCGTGTACTCTTGAGTGTAGCTCGGGCTGAGAAGGTCGCAGCCATGGGAAAGTTGACAGTTAAGCCTATCTAGTGACAGCCCATCATAGGCTAGCTGGGTGATCTTGCAACTTGTATCATGTCGGAGTTTGATTTTCCCCATAGGGTTTCATTGATCGTGTATTCTTGAGTGTAGCTCTGGCTGAGAAGGTCCCAGCCATGGGAAAGTTGACAGTTAAGCCTATCTAGTGACAGCCCATCATAGGCTAGCTGGGTGATCTTGCAACTTGTATCATGCCGGAGATGGATTTTCCCCATAGAGTTTCATTGATCGTTTACTCGGCAACTTCTATCAAGCAGGAGTTTAATTTTCCCCATAGCGCTTCATTGATCGTGTACTCTTGAGTGTAGCTCGGGCTGAGAACGACGCAGCCATGGGAAAGTTGACAGTTAAGCCTATCTAGTGACAGCCCATCATAGGCTAGCTGGGTGATCTTGCAACTTGTATCATGTCGGAGTTTGATTTTCCCCATAGGGTTTCATTGATCGTGTATTCTTGAGTGTAGCTCTGGCTGAGAAGGTCGCAGCCATGGGAAAGTTGACAGTTAAGCCTATCTAGTGACAGCCCATCATAGGCTAGCTGGGTGATCTTGCAACTTGTATCATGTCGGAGTTTGATTTTCCCCATAGGGTTTCATTGATCGTGTATTCTTGAGTGTAGCTCTGGCTGAGAAGGTCGCAGCCATGGGAAAGTTGACAGTTAAGCCTATTTAGTGACAGCCCATCATAGGCTAGCTGGGTGATCTTGCAACTTGTATCATGCCGGAGTTGGATTTTCCCCATAGAGTTTCATTGATCGTTTACTCGGCAACTTCTATCAAGCAGGAGTTTAATTTTCCCCATAGCGCTTCATTGATCGTGTACTCTTGAGTGTAGCTCGGGCTGAGAACGACGCAGCCATGGGAAAGTTGACAGTTAAGCATATCTAGTGACAGCCCATCATAGGCTAGCTGGGTGATCTTGCAACTTGTATCATGTCGGAGTTTGATTTTCCCCATAGGGTTTCATTGATCGTGTATTCTTGAGTGTAGCTCTGGCTGAGAAGGTCGCAGCCATGGGAAAGTTGACAGTTAAGCCTATCTAGTGACAGCCCATCATAGGCTAGCTGGGTGATCTTGCAACTTGTATCATGCCGGAGTTGGATTTTCCCCATAGAGTTTCATTGATCGTTTACTCGGCAACTTCTATCAAGCAGGAGTTTAATTTTCCCCATAGCGCTTCATTGATCGTGTACTCTTGAGTGTAGCTCGGGCTGAGAACGACGCAGCCATGGGAAAGTTGACAGTTAAGCCTATCTAGTGACAGCCCATCATAGGCTAGCTGGGTGATCTTGCAACTTGTATCATGTCGGAGTTTGATTTTCCCCATAGGGTTTCATTGATCGTGTATTCTTGAGTGTAGCTCTGGCTGAGAAGGTCGCAGCCATGGGAAAGTTGACAGTTAAGCCTATCTAGTGACAGCCCATCATAGGCTAGCTGGGTGATCTTGCAACTTGTATCATGTCGGAGTTTGATTTTCCCCATAGGGTTTCATTGATCGTGTATTCTTGAGTGTAGCTCTGGCTGAGAAGGTCCCAGCCATGGGAAAGTTGACAGTTAAGCCTATCTAGTGACAGCCCATCATAGGCTAGCTGGGTGATCTTGCAACTTGTATCATGCCGGAGATGGATTTTCCCCATAGAGTTTCATTGATCGTTTACTCGGCAACTTCTATCAAGCAGGAGTTTAATTTTCCCCATAGCGCTTCATTGATCGTGTACTCTTGAGTGTAGCTCGGGCTGAGAACGACGCAGCCATGGGAAAGTTGACAGTTAAGCCTATCTAGTGACGGCCCATCATAGGCTAGCTGGGTGATCTTGCAACTTGTATCATGTCGGAGTTTGATTTTCCCCATAGGGTTTCATTGATCGTGTATTCTTGAGTGTAGCTCTGTCTGAGAAGGTCGCAGCCATGGGAAAGTTGACAGTTAAGCCTATCTAGTGACAGCCCATCATAGGCTAGCTGGGTGATCTTGCAACTTGTATCATGTCGGAGTTTGATTTTCCCCATAGGGTTTCATTGATCGTGTATTCTTGAGTGTAGCTCTGGCTGAGAAGGTCGCAGCCATGGGAAAGTTGACAGTTAAGCCTATCTAGTGACAGCCCATCATAGGCTAGCTGGGTGATCTTGCAACTTGTATCATGCCGGAGTTGGATTTTCCCCATAGGGTTTCATTGATCGTTTACTCGGCAACTTCTATCAAGCAGGAGTTTAATTTTCCCCGTAGCGCTTCATTGATCGTGTACTCTTGAGTGTAGCTCGGGCTGAGAACGACGCAGCCATGGGAAAGTTGACAGTTAAGCCTATCTAGTGACAGCCCATCATAGGCTAGCTGGGTGATCTTGCAACTTGTATCATGTCGGAGTTTGATTTTCCCCATAGGGTTTCATTGATCGTGTATTCTTGAGTGTAGCTCTGGCTGAGAAGGTCCCAGCCGTGGGAAAGTTGACAGTTAAGCCTATCTAGTGACAGCCCATCATAGGCTAGCTGGGTGATCTTGCAACTTGTATCATGCCGGAGTTGGATTTTCCCCATAGAGTTTCATTGATCGTTTACTCGGCAACTTCTATCAAGCAGGAGTTTAATTTTCCCCATAGCGCTTCATTGATCGTGTACTCTTGAGTGTAGCTCGGGCTGAGAACGACGCAGCCATGGGAAAGTTGACAGTTAAGCCTATCTAGTGACAGCCCATCATAGGCTAGCTGGGTGATCTTGCAACTTGTATCATGTCGGAGTTTGATTTTCCCCATAGGGTTTCATTGATCGTGTATTCTTGAGTGTAGCTCTGGCTGAGAAGGTCGCAGCCATGGGAAAGTTGACAGTTAAGCCTATCTAGTGACAGCCCATCATAGGCTAGCTGGGTGATCTTGCAACTTGTATCATGTCGGAGTTTGATTTTCCCCATAGGGTTTCATTGATCGTGTATTCTTGAGTGTAGCTCTGGCTGAGAAGGTCCCAGCCATGGGAAAGTTGACAGTTAAGCCTATCTAGTGACAGCCCATCATAGGCTAGCTGGGTGATCTTGCAACTTGTATCATGCCGGAGTTGGATTTTCCCCATAATGTTTCATTGATCGTTTACTCGGCAACTTCTATCAAGCAGGAGTTTAATTTTCCCCATAGCGCTTCATTGATCGTGTACTCTTGAGTGTAGCTCGGGCTGAGAACGACGCAGCCATGGGAAAGTTGACAGTTAAGCCTATCTAGTGACAGCCCATCATAGGCTAGCTGGGTGATCTTGCAACTTGTATCATGTCGGAGTTTGATTTTCCCCATAGGGTTTCATTGATCGTGTATTCTTGAGTGTAGCTCTGGCTGAGAAGGTCGCAGCCATGGGAAAGTTGACAGTTAAGCCTATCTAGTGACAGCCCATCATAGGCTAGCTGGGTGATCTTGCAACTTGTATCATGTCGGAGTTTGATTTTCCCCATAGGGTTTCATTGATCGTGTATTCTTGAGTGTAGCTCTGGCTGAGAAGGTCGCAGCCATGGGAAAGTTGACAGTTAAGCCTATCTAGTGACAGCCCATCATAGGCTAGCTGGGTGATCTTGCAACTTGTATCATGCCGGAGTTGGATTTTCCCCATAGAGTTTCATTGATCGTTTACTCGGCAACTTCTATCAAGCAGGAGTTTAATTTTCCCCATAGCGCTTCATTGATCGTGTACTCTTGAGTGTAGCTCGGGCTGAGATCGACGCAGCCATGGGAAAGTTGACAGTTAAGCATATCTAGTGACAGTCCATCATAGGCTAGCTGGGTGATCTTGCAACTTGTATCATGTCGGAGTTTGATTTTCCCCATAGGGTTTCATTGATCGTGTATTCTTGAGTGTAGCTCTGGCTGAGAAGGTCGCAGCCATGGGAAAGTTGACAGTTAAGCCTATCTAGTGACAGCCCATCATAGGCTAGCTGGGTGATCTTGCAACTTGTATCATGCCGGAGTTGGATTTTCCCCATAGGGTTTCATTGATCGTTTACTCGGCAACTTCTATCAAGCAGGAGTTTAATTTTCCCCATAGCGCTTCATTGATCGTGTACTCTTGAGTGTAGCTCGGGCTGAGAACGACGCAGCCATGGGAAAGTTGACAGTTAAGCCTATCTAGTGACAGCCCATCATAGGCTAGCTGGGTGATCTTGCAACTTGTATCATGTCGGAGTTTGATTTTCCCCATAGGGTTTCATTGATCGTGTATTCTTGAGTGTAGCTCTGGCTGAGAAGGTCGCAGCCATGGGAAAGTTGACAGTTAAGCCTATCTAGTGACAGCCCATCATAGGCTAGCTGGGTGATCTTGCAACTTGTATCATGTCGGAGTTTGATTTTCCCCATAGGGTTTCATTGATCGTGTATTCTTGAGTGTAGCTCTGGCTGAGAAGGTCCCAGCCATGGGAAAGTTGACAGTTAAGCCTATCTAGTGACAGCCCATCATAGGCTAGCTGGGTGATCTTGCAACTTGTATCATGCCGGAGTTGGATTTTCCCCATAGAGTTTCATTGATCGTTTACTCGGCAACTTCTATCATGCAGGAGTTTAATTTTCCCCATAGCGCTTCATTGATCGTGTACTCTTGAGTGTAGCTCGGGCTGAGAACGACGCAGCCATGGGAAAGTTGACAGTTAAGCCTATCTAGTGACAGCCCATCATAGGCTAGCTGGGTGATCTTGCAACTTGTATCATGTCGGAGTTTGATTTTCCCCATAGGGTTTCATTGATCGTGTATTCTTGAGTGTAGCTCTGGCTGAGAAGGTCGCAGCCATGGGAATGTTGACAGTTAAGCCTATCTAGTGACAGCCCATCATAGGCTAGCTGGGTGATCTTGCAACTTGTATCATGTCGGAGTTTGATTTTCCCCATAGGGTTTCATTGATCGTGTATTCTTGAGTGTAGCTCTGGCTGAGAAGGTCCCAGCCATGGGAAAGTTGACAGTTAAGCCTATCTAGTGACAGCCCATCATAGGCTAGCTGGGTGATCTTGCAACTTGTATCATGCCGGAGATGGATTTTCCCCATAGAGTTTCATTGATCGTTTACTCGGCAACTTCTATCAAGCAGGAGTTTAATTTTCCCCATAGCGCTTCATTGATCGTGTACTCTTGAGTGTAGCTCGGGCTGAGAACGACGCAGCCATGGGAAAGTTGACAGTTAAGCCTATCTAGTGACGGCCCATCATAGGCTAGCTGGGTGATCTTGCAACTTGTATCATGTCGGAGTTTGATTTTCCCCATAGGGTTTCATTGATCGTGTATTCTTGAGTGTAGCTCTGGCTGAGAAGGTCCCAGCCATGGGAAAGTTGACAGTTAAGCCTATCTAGTGACAGCCCATCATAGGCTAGCTGGGTGATCTTGCAACTTGTATCATGCCGGAGTTGGATTTTCCCCATAGAGTTTCATTGATCGTTTACTCGGCAACTTCTATCAAGCAGGAGTTTAATTTTCCCCATAGCGCTTCATTGATCGTGTACTCTTGAGTGTAGCTCGGGCTGAGAACGACGCAGCCATGGGAAAGTTGACAGTTAAGCCTATCTAGTGACAGCCCATCATAGGCTAGCTGGGTGATCTTGCAACTTGTATCATGTCGGAGTTTGATTTTCCCCATAGGGTTTCATTGATCGTGTATTCTTGAGTGTAGCTCTGGCTGAGAAGGTCGCAGCCATGGGAAAGTTGACAGTTAAGCCTATCTAGTGACAGCCCATCATAGGCTAGCTGGGTGATCTTGCAACTTGTATCATGTCGGAGTTTGATTTTTCCCATAGGGTTTCATTGATCGTGTATTCTTGAGTGTAGCTCTGGCTGAGAAGGTCCCAGCCATGGGAAAGTTGACAGTTAAGCCTATCTAGTGACAGCCCATCATAGGCTAGCTGGGTGATCTTGCAACTTGTATCATGCAGGAGATGGATTTTCCCCATAGAGTTTCATTGATCGTTTACTCGGCAACTTCTATCAAGCAGGAGTTTAATTTTCCCCATAGCGCTTCATTGATCGTGTACTCTTGAGTGTAGCTCGGGCTGAGAACGACGCAGCCATGGGAAAGTTGACAGTTAAGCCTATCTAGTGACGGCCCATCATAGGCTAGCTGGGTGATCTTGCAACTTGTATCATGTCGGAGTTTGATTTTCCCCATAGGGTTTCATTGATCGTGTATTCTTGAGTGTAGCTCTGGCTGAGAAGGTCCCAGCCATGGGAAAGTTGACAGTTAAGCCTATCTAGTGACAGCCCATCATAGGCTAGCTGGGTGATCTTGCAACTTGTATCATGCCGGAGTTGGATTTTCCCCATAGAGTTTCATTGATCGTTTACTCGGCAACTTCTATCAAGCAGGAGTTTAATTTTCCCCATAGCGCTTCATTGATCGTGTACTCTTGAGTGTAGCTCGGGCTGAGAACGACGCAGCCATGGGAAAGTTGACAGTTAAGCCTATCTAGTGACAGCCCATCATAGGCTAGCTGGGTGATCTTGCAACTTGTATCATGTCGGAGTTTGATTTTCCCCATAGGGTTTCATTGATCGTGTATTCTTGAGTGTAGCTCTGGCTGAGAAGGTCGCAGCCATGGGAAAGTTGACAGTTAAGCCTATCTAGTGACAGCCCATCATAGGCTAGCTGGGTGATCTTGCAACTTGTATCATGTCGGAGTTTGATTTTCCCCATAGGGTTTCATTGATCGTGTATTCTTGAGTGTAGCTCTGGCTGAGAAGGTCGCAGCCATGGGAAAGTTGACAGTTAAGCCTATCTAGTGACAGCCCATCATAGGCTAGCTGGGTGATCTTGCAACTTGTATCATGCCGGAGTTGGATTTTCCCCATAGAGTTTCATTGATCGTTTACTCGGCAACTTCTATCAAGCAGGAGTTTAATTTTCCCCATAGCGCTTCATTGATCGTGTACTCTTGAGTGTAGCTCGGGCTGAGAAGGTCGCAGCCATGGGAAAGTTGACAGTTAAGCCTATCTAGTGACAGCCCATCATAGGCTAGCTGGGTGATCTTGCAACTTGTATCATGTCGGAGTTTGATTTTCCCCATAGGGTTTCATTGATCGTGTATTCTTGAGTGTAGCTCTGGCTGAGAAGGTCCCAGCCATGGGAAAGTTGACAGTTAAGCCTATCTAGTGACAGCCCATCATAGGCTAGCTGGGTGATCTTGCAACTTGTATCATGCCGGAGATGGATTTTCCCCATAGAGTTTCATTGATCGTTTACTCGGCAACTTCTATCAAGCAGGAGTTTAATTTTCCCCATAGCGCTTCATTGATCGTGTACTCTTGAGTGTAGCTCGGGCTGAGAACGACGCAGCCATGGGAAAGTTGACAGTTAAGCCTATCTAGTGACAGCCCATCATAGGCTAGCTGGGTGATCTTGCAACTTGTATCATGTCGGAGTTTGATTTTCCCCATAGGGTTTCATTGATCGTGTATTCTTGAGTGTAGCTCTGGCTGAGAAGGTCGCAGCCATGGGAAAGTTGACAGTTAAGCCTATCTAGTGACAGCCCATCATAGGCTAGCTGGGTGATCTTGCAACTTGTATCATGTCGGAGTTTGATTTTCCCCATAGGGTTTCATTGATCGTGTATTCTTGAGTGTAGCTCTGGCTGAGAAGGTCGCAGCCATGGGAAAGTTGACAGTTAAGCCTATTTAGTGACAGCCCATCATAGGCTAGCTGGGTGATCTTGCAACTTGTATCATGCCGGAGTTGGATTTTCCCCATAGAGTTTCATTGATCGTTTACTCGGCAACTTCTATCAAGCAGGAGTTTAATTTTCCCCATAGCGCTTCATTGATCGTGTACTCTTGAGTGTAGCTCGGGCTGAGAACGACGCAGCCATGGGAAAGTTGACAGTTAAGCCTATCTAGTGACAGCCCATCATAGGCTAGCTGGGTGATCTTGCAACTTGTATCATGTCGGAGTTTGATTTTCCCCATAGGGTTTCATTGATCGTGTATTCTTGAGTGTAGCTCTGGCTGAGAAGGTCGCAGCCATGGGAAAGTTGACAGTTAAGCCTATCTAGTGACAGCCCATCATAGGCTAGCTGGGTGATCTTGCAACTTGTATCATGCCGGAGTTGGATTTTCCCCATAGGGTTTCATTGATCGTTTACTCGGCAACTTCTATCAAGCAGGAGTTTAATTTTCCCCGTAGCGCTTCATTGATCGTGTACTCTTGAGTGTAGCTCGGGCTGAGAACGACGCAGCCATGAGAAAGTTGACAGTTAAGCCTATCTAGTGACAGCCCATCATAGGCTAGCTGGGTGATCTTGCAACTTGTATCATGTCGGAGTTTGATTTTCCCCATAGGGTTTCATTGATCGTGTATTCTTGAGTGTAGCTCTGGCTGAGAAGGTCCCAGCCGTGGGAAAGTTGACAGTTAAGCCTATCTAGTGACAGCCCATCATAGGCTAGCTGGGTGATCTTGCAACTTGTATCATGCCGGAGTTGGATTTTCCCCATAGAGTTTCATTGATCGTTTACTCGGCAACTTCTATCAAGCAGGAGTTTAATTTTCCCCATAGCGCTTCATTGATCGTGTACTCTTGAGTGTAGCTCGGGCTGAGAACGACGCAGCCATGGGAAAGTTGACAGTTAAGCCTATCTAGTGACAGCCCATCATAGGCTAGCTGGGTGATCTTGCAACTTGTATCATGTCGGAGTTTGATTTTCCCCATAGGGTTTCATTGATCGTGTATTCTTGAGTGTAGCTCTGGCTGAGAAGGTCGCAGCCATGGGAAAGTTGACAGTTAAGCCTATCTAGTGACAGCCCATCATAGGCTAGCTGGGTGATCTTGCAACTTGTATCATGTCGGAGTTTGATTTTCCCCATAGGGTTTCATTGATCGTGTATTCTTGAGTGTAGCTCTGGCTGAGAAGGTCCCAGCCATGGGAAAGTTGACAGTTAAGCCTATCTAGTGACAGCCCATCATAGGCTAGCTGGGTGATCTTGCAACTTGTATCATGCCGGAGATGGATTTTCCCCATAGAGTTTCATTGATCGTTTACTCGGCAACTTCTATCAAGCAGGAGTTTAATTTTCCCCATAGCGCTTCATTGATCGTGTACTCTTGAGTTGTAGCTCGGGCTTGAGAACGACGCAGCCATGGGAAAGTTGACAGTTAAGCCTATCTAGTGACGGCCCATCATAGGCTAGCTGGGTGATCTTGCAACTTGTATCATGTCGGAGTTTGATTTTCCCCATAGGGTTTCATTGATCGTGTATTCTTGAGTGTAGCTCTGTCTGAGAAGGTCGCAGCCATGGGAAAGTTGACAGTTAAGCCTATCTAGTGACAGCCCATCATAGGCTAGCTGGGTGATCTTGCAACTTGTATCATGTCGGAGTTTGATTTTCCCCATAGGGTTTCATTGATCGTGTATTCTTGAGTGGTAGCTCTGGCTGAGAAGGTCGCAGCCATGGGAAAGTTGACAGTTAAGCCTATCTAGTGACAGCCCATCATAGGCTAGCTGGGTGATCTTGCAACTTGTATCATGCCGGAGTTGGATTTTCCCCATAGGGTTTCATTGATCGTTTACTCGGCAACTTCTATCAAGCAGGAGTTTAATTTCCCCGTAGCGCTTCATTGATCGTGTACTCTTGAGTGTAGCTCGGGCTGAGAACGACGCAGCCATGGGAAAGTTGACAGTTAAGCCTATCTAGTGACAGCCCATCATAGGCTAGCTGGGTGATCTTGCAACTTGTATCATGTCGGAGTTTGATTTTCCCCATAGGGTTTCATTGATCGTGTATTCTTGAGTGTAGCTCTGGCTGAGAAGGTCCCAGCCGTGGGAAAGTTGACAGTTAAGCCTATCTAGTGACAGCCCATCATAGGCTAGCTGGGTGATCTTGCAACTTGTATCATGCCGGAGTTGGATTTTCCCCATAGAGTTTCATTGATCGTTTACTCGGCAACTTCTATCAAGCAGGAGTTTAATTTTCCCCATAGCGCTTCATTGATCGTGTACTCTTGAGTGTAGCTCGGGCTGAGAACGACGCAGCCATGGGAAAGTTGACAGTTAAGCCTATCTAGTGACAGCCCATCATAGGCTAGCTGGGTGATCTTGCAACTTGTATCATGTCGGAGTTTGATTTTCCCCATAGGGTTTCATTGATCGTGTATTCTTGAGTGTAGCTCTGGCTGAGAAGGTCGCAGCCATGGGAAAGTTGACAGTTAAGCCTATCTAGTGACAGCCCATCATAGGCTAGCTGGGTGATCTTGCAACTTGTATCATGTCGGAGTTTGATTTTCCCCATAGGGTTTCATTGATCGTGTATTCTTGAGTGTAGCTCTGGCTGAGAAGGTCGCAGCCATGGGAAAGTTGACAGTTAAGCCTATCTAGTGACAGCCCATCATAGGCTAGCTGGGTGATCTTGCAACTTGTATCATGTCGGAGTTTGATTTTCCCCATAGGGTTTCATTGATCGTGTATTCTTGAGTGTAGCTCTGGCTGAGAAGGTCCCAGCCATGGGAAAGTTGACAGTTAAGCCTATCTAGTGACAGGCCATCATAGGCTAGCTGGGTGATCTTGCAACTTGTATCATGCCGGAGTTGGATTTTCCCCATAGAGTTTCATTGATCGTTTACTCGGCAACTTCTATCAAGCAGGAGTTTAATTTTCCCCATAGCGCTTCATTGATCGTGTACTCTTGAGTGTAGCTCGGGCTGAGAACGACGCAGCCATGGGAAAGTTGACAGTTAAGCCCTATCTAGTGACAGCCCATCATAGGCTAGCTGGGTGATCTTGCAACTTGTATCATGTCGGAGTTTGATTTTCCCCATAGGGTTTCATTGATCGTGTATTCTTGAGTGTAGCTCTGGCTGAGAAGGTCCCAGCCATGGGAAAGTTGACAGTTAAGCCTATCTAGTGACAGCCCATCATAGGCTAGCTGGGTGATCTTGCAACTTGTATCATGCCGGAGATGGATTTTCCCCATAGAGTTTCATTGATCGTTTACTCGGCAACTTCTATCAAGCAGGAGTTTAATTTTCCCCATAGCGCTTCATTGATCGTGTACTCTTGAGTGTAGCTCGGGCTGAGAACGACGCAGCCATGGGAAAGTTGACAGTTAAGCCTATCTAGTGACAGCCCATCATAGGCTAGCTGGGTGATCTTGCAACTTGTATCATGTCGGAGTTTGATTTTCCCCATAGGGTTTCATTGATCGTGTATTCTTGAGTGTAGCTCTGGCTGAGAAGGTCGCAGCCATGGGAAAGTTGACAGTTAAGCCTATCTAGTGACAGCCCATCATAGGCTAGCTGGGTGATCTTGCAACTTGTATCATGTCGGAGTTTGATTTTCCCATAGGGTTTCATTGATCGTGTATTCTTGAGTGTAGCTCTGGCTGAGAAGGGTCCCAGCCATGGGAAAGTTGACAGTTAAGCCTATCTAGTGACAGCCCATCATAGGCTAGCTGGGTGATCTTGCAACTTGTATCATGCCGGAGTTGGATTTTCCCCATAGAGTTTCATTGATCGTTTACTCGGCAACTTCTATCAAGCAGGAGTTTAATTTTCCCCATAGCGCTTCATTGATCGTGTACTCTTGAGTGTAGCTCGGGCTGAGAACGACGCAGCCATGGGAAAGTTGACAGTTAAGCCTATCTAGTGACAGCCCATCATAGGCTAGCTGGGTGATCTTGCAACTTGTATCATGTCGGAGTTTGATTTTCCCCATAGGGTTTCATTGATCGTGTATTCTTGAGTGTAGCTCTGGCTGAGAAGGTCGCAGCCATGGGAATGTTGACAGTTAAGCCTATCTAGTGACAGCCCATCATAGGCTAGCTGGGTGATCTTGCAACTTGTATCATGTCGGAGTTTGATTTTCCCCATAGGGTTTCATTGATCGTGTATTCTTGAGTGTAGCTCTGGCTGAGAAGGTCCCAGCCATGGGAAAGTTGACAGTTAAGCCTATCTAGTGACAGCCCATCATAGGCTAGCTGGGTGATCTTGCAACTTGTATCATGCCGGAGTTGGATTTTCCCCATAGAGTTTCATTGATCGTTTACTCGGCAACTTCTATCAAGCAGGAGTTTAATTTTCCCCATAGCGCTTCATTGATCGTGTACTCTTGAGTGTAGCTCGGGCTGAGAACGACGCAGCCATGGGAAAGTTGACAGTTAAGCCTATCTAGTGACAGCCCATCATAGGCTAGCTGGGTGATCTTGCAACTTGTATCATGTCGGAGTTTGATTTTCCCCATAGGGTTTCATTGATCGTGTATTCTTGAGTGTAGCTCTGGCTGAGAAGGTCGCAGCCATGGGAAGTTGACAGTTAAGCCTATCTAGTGACAGCCCAATCATAGGCTAGCTGGGTGATCTTGCAACTTGTATCATGTCGGAGTTTGATTTTCCCCATAGGGTTTCATTGATCGTGTATTCTTGAGTGTAGCTCTGGCTGAGAAGGTCCCAGCCATGGGAAAGTTGACAGTTAAGCCTATCTAGTGACAGCCCATCATAGGCTAGCTGGGTGATCTTGCAACTTGTATCATGCCGAGAGATGGATTTTCCCCATAGAGTTTCATTGATCGTTTACTCGGCAACTTCTATCAAGCAGGAGTTTAATTTTCCCCATAGCGCTTCATTGATCGTGTACTCTTGAGTGTAGCTCGGGCTGAGAACGACGCAGCCATGGGAAAGTTGACAGTTAAGCCTATCTAGTGACGGCCCATCATAGGCTAGCTGGGTGATCTTGCAACTTGTATCATGTCGGAGTTTGATTTTCCCCATAGGGTTTCATTGATCGTGTATTCTTGAGTGTAGCTCTGTCTGAGAAGGTCGCAGCCATGGGAAAGTGACAGTTAAGCCTATCTAGTGACAGCCCATCATAGGCTAGCTGGGTGATCTTGCAACTTGTATCATGTCGGAGTTGATTTTCCCATAGGGTTTCATTGATCGTGTATTCTTGAGTGTAGCTCTGGCTGAGAAGGTCGCAGCCATGGGAAAGTTGACAGTTAAGCCTATCTAGTGACAGCCCATCATAGGCTAGCTGGGTGATCTTGCAACTTGTATCATGCCGGAGTTGGATTTTCCCCATAGGGTTTCATTGATCGTTTACTCGGCAACTTCTATCAAGCAGGAGTTTAATTTTCCCCGTAGCGCTTCATTGATCGTGTACTCTTGAGTGTAGCTCGGGCTGAGAACGACGCAGCCATGGGAAAGTTGACAGTTAAGCCTATCTAGTGACAGCCCATCATAGGCTAGCTGGGTGATCTTGCAACTTGTATCATGTCGGAGTTTGATTTTCCCATAGGGTTTCATTGATCGTGTATTCTGAGTGTAGCTCTGGCTGAGAATGGTCCCAGCCGTGGGAAAGTTGACAGTTAAGCCTATCTAGTGACAGCCCATCATAGGCTAGCTGGGTGATCTTGCAACTTGTATCATGCCGGAGTTGGATTTTCCCCATAGAGTTTCATTGATCGTTTACTCGGCAACTTCTATCAAGCAGGAGTTTAATTTTCCCCATAGCGCTTCATTGATCGTGTACTCTTGAGTGTAGCTCGGGCTGAGAACGACGCAGCCATGGGAAAGTTGACAGTTAAGCCTATCTAGTGACAGCCCATCATAGGCTAGCTGGGTGATCTTGCAACTTGTATCATGTCGGAGTTTGATTTTCCCATAGGGTTTCATTGATCGTGTATTCTTGAGTGTAGCTCTGGCTGAGAAGGTCGCAGCACATGGGAAAGTTGACAGTTAAGCCTATCTAGTGACAGCCCATCATAGGCTAGCTGGGTGATCTTGCAACTTGTATCATGTCGGAGTTTGATTTTCCCCCATAGGGTTTCATTGATCGTGTATTCTTGAGTGTAGCTCTGGCTGAGAAGGTCGCAGCCATGGGAAAGTTGACAGTTAAGCCTATCTAGTGACAGCCCATCATAGGCTAGCTGGGTGATCTTGCAACTTGTATCATGTCGGAGTTTGATTTTCCCCATAGGGTTTCATTGATCGTGTATTCATTGAGTGTAGCTCTGGCTGAGAAGGTCCCAGCCATGGGAAAGTTGACAGTTAAGCCTATCTAGTGACAGGCCATCATAGGCTAGCTGGGTGATCTTGCAACTTGTATCATGCCGGAGTTGGATTTTCCCCATAGAGTTTCATTGATCGTTTACTCGGCAACTTCTATCAAGCAGGAGTTTAATTTTCCCCATAGCGCTTCATTGATCGTGTACTCTTGAGTGTAGCTCGGGCTGAGAACGACGCAGCCATGGGAAAGTTGACAGTTAAGCCTATCTAGTGACAGCCCATCATTGGCTAGCTGGGTGATCTTGCAACTTGTATCATGTCGGAGTTTGATTTTCCCCATAGGGTTTCATTGATCGTGTATTCTTGAGTGTAGCTCTGGCTGAGAAGGTCCCAGCCATGGGAAAGTTGACAGTTAAGCCTATCTAGTGACAGCCCATCATAGGCTAGCTGGGTGATCTTGCAACTTGTATCATGCCGGAGATGGATTTTCCCCATAGAGTTTCATTGATCGTTTACTCGGCAACTTCTATCAAGCAGGAGTTTAATTTTCCCATAGCGCTTCATTGATCGTGTACTCTTGAGTGTAGCTCGGGCTGAGAACGACGCAGCCATGGGAAAGTTGACAGTTAAGCCTATCTAGTGACAGCCCATCATAGGCTAGCTGGGTGATCTTGCAACTTGTATCATGTCGGAGTTTGATTTTCCCCATAGGGTTTCATTGATCGTGTATTCTTGAGTGTAGCTCTGGCTGAGAAGGTCGCAGCCATGGGGAAAGTTGACAGTTAAGCCTATCTAGTGACAGCCCATCATAGGCTAGCTGGGTGATTCTTGCAACTTGTATCATGTCGGAGTTTCGATTTTCCCCATAGGGTTTCATTGATCGTGTATTCTTGAGTGTAGCTCTGGCTGAGAAGGTCCAGCCATGGGAAAGTTGACAGTTAAGCCTATCTAGTGACAGCCCATCATAGGCTAGCTGGGTGATCTTGCAACTTGTATCATGCCGGAGTTGGATTTTCCCATAGAGTTTCATTGATCGTTTACTCGGCAACTTCTATCAAGCAGGAGTTTAATTTTCCCCATAGCGCTTCATTGATCGTGTACTCTTGAGTGTAGCTCGGGCTGAGAACGACGCAGCCATGGGAAAGTTGACAGTTAAGCCTATCTAGTGACAGCCCATCATAGGCTAGCTGGGTGATCTTGCAACTTGTATCATGTCGGAGTTTGATTTTCCCCATAGGGTTTCATTGATCGTGTATTCTTGAGTGTAGCTCTGGCTGAGAAGGTCGCAGCCATGGGAATGTTGACAGTTAAGCCTATCTAGTGACAGCCCATCATAGGGCTAGCTGGGTGATCTTGCAACTTGTATCATGTCGGAGTTTGATTTTCCCCATAGGGTTTCATTGATCGTGTATTCTTGAGTGTAGCTCTGGCTGAGAAGGTCCCAGCCATGGGAAAGTTGACAGTAAGCCTATCTAGTGACAGCCCATCATAGGCTAGCTGGGTGATCTTGCAACTTGTATCATGCCGGAGATGGATTTTCCCCATAGAGTTTCATTGATCGTTTACTCGGCAACTTCTATCAAGCAGGAGTTTAATTTTCCCCATAGCGCTTCATTGATCGTGTACTCTTGAGTGTAGCTCGGGCTGAGAACGACGCAGCCATGGGAAAGTTGACAGTTAAGGCCTATCTAGTGACAGCCCATCATAGGCTAGCTGGGTGATCTTGCAACTTGTATCATGTCGGAGTTTGATTTTCCCATAGGGTTTCATTGATCGTGTATTCTTGAGTGTAGCTCTGGCTGAGAAGGTCGCAGCCATGAAGTTGACAGTTAAGCCTATCTAGTGACAGCCCATCATAGGCTAGCTGGGTGATCTTGCAACTTGTATCATGTCGGAGTTTGATTTTCCCCATAGGGTTTCATTGATCGTGTATTCTTGAGTGTAGCTCTGGCTGAGAAGGTCGCAGCCATGGGAAAGTTGACAGTTAAGCCTATCTAGTGACAGCCCATCATAGGCTAGCTGGGTGATCTTGCAACTTGTATCATGCCGGAGTTGGATTTTCCCCATAGAGTTTCATTGATCGTTTACTCGGCAACTTCTATCAAGCAGGAGTTTAATTTTCCCCATAGCGCTTCATTGATCGTGTACTCTTGAGTGTAGCTCGGGCTGAGAAGGTCGCAGCCATGGGAAAGTTGACAGTTAAGCCTATCTAGTGACAGCCCATCATAGGCTAGCTGGGTGATCTTGCAACTTGTATCATGTCGGAGTTTGATTTTCCCCATAGGGTTTCATTGATCGTGTATTCTTGAGTGTAGCTCTGGCTGAGAAGGTCCCAGCCATGGGAAAGTTGACAGTTAAGCCTATCTAGTGACAGCCCATCATAGGCTAGCTGGGTGATCTTGCAACTTGTATCATGCCGGAGATGGATTTTCCCCATAGAGTTTCATTGATCGTTTACTCGGCAACTTCTATCAAGCAGGAGTTTAATTTTCCCCATAGCGCTTCATTGATCGTGTACTCTTGAGTGTAGCTCGGGCTGAGAACGACGCAGCCATGGGAAAGTTGACAGTTAAGCCTATCTAGTGACAGCCCATCATAGGCTAGCTGGGTGATCTTGCAACTTGTATCATGTCGGAGTTTGATTTTCCCCATAGGGTTTCATTGATCGTGTATTCTTGAGTGTAGCTCTGGCTGAGAAGGTCGCAGCCATGGGAAAGTTGACAGTTAAGCCTATCTAGTGACAGCCCATCATAGGCTAGCTGGGTGATCTTGCAACTTGTATCATGTCGGAGTTTGATTTTCCCCATAGGGTTTCATTGATCGTGTATTCTTGAGTGTAGCTCTGGCTGAGAAGGTCGCAGCCATGGGAAAGTTGACAGTTAAGCCTATTTAGTGACAGCCCATCATAGGCTAGCTGGGTGATCTTGCAACTTGTATCATGCCGGAGTTGGATTTTCCCCATAGAGTTTCATTGATCGTTTACTCGGCAACTTCTATCAAGCAGGAGTTTAATTTTCCCCATAGCGCTTCATTGATCGTGTACTCTTGAGTGTAGCTCGGGCTGAGAACGACGCAGCCATGGGAAAGTTGACAGTTAAGCATATCTAGTGACAGCCCATCATAGGCTAGCTGGGTGATCTTGCAACTTGTATCATGTCGGAGTTTGATTTTCCCCATAGGGTTTCATTGATCGTGTATTCTTGA
>NW_027440610.1:0-79168 GCF_031893055.1 Leptodactylus fuscus
TCCACTTTGGGAGGCCGGCAGCTTTTCCAAATCAGGTCCGAGAAGCACAATTCTGGTATATTTTGAAAGGGGCGGATCTCTGGCTTTAAAACGCTTCTCTCGGTTTTTCGATTGGGCGCATAGTACCGGAGCAGACAGTACCGGCGCACACCTACCCGCCACGCCGGGGCCCTTGGGGCTACAGGGTTGATCGACCCCTCGTTGGAAAGCTCTAGATCTCTACTTTTCAAGGAAACCGGAATCCAGTCGATCGGATGTAAGGAGGCGGAGCTACGTCTCCCGGAAGAGAGGCAACTTTAAAGCGCGAATGGCTTTCAAATGGGGTGAAATAGGCCCACTTTGGGAGGCCGCAGCTCCTCCAAATCAGGTCCGAGAAGCACAACTCTGGTATATTTTGAAAGGGCGGATCTCTGGCTTTAAAACGCTTCTCTCGGTTTTTCGATTGGGCGCATAGGACTGGAGCAGACAGTACCGGCGCGCACCTACCCGCCACGCCGGGGCCTTTGGGGCTACAGGGGTTGATCGACCCCTCGTTGGAAAGCTCTAGATCTCTACTTTTCAAGGAACCCGGAATCCAGTCGATCGGATGTAAGGAGGCGGAGCTACGTCTCCCGGAAGAGAGGCAACTTTTAAGCGCGAATGGCTTTCAAATGGGGTGAAATAGGCCCACTTTGGGAGGCCGCAGCTCCTCCAAATCAGGTCCGAGAAGCACAATTCTGGTATATTTTGAAAGGGCGGATCTCTGGCTTTAAAACGCTTCTCTCGGTTTTTCGATTGGGGCGCATAGTACCGGAGCAGACAGTACCGGCGCACACCTACACGCCACGCCGGGGGCCTTTGGGGCTACAGGGTTGATCGACCCCTCGTTGGAAAGCTCTAGATCTCTACTTTTCAAGGAAACCGGAATCCAGTCGATCGGATGTAAGTAGGCGGAGCTACGTCTCCCGGAAGAGAGGCAACTTTAAAGCGCGAATGGCTTTCAAAATGGGGTGAAATAGGCCACTTTGGGAGGCCGCAGCTCCTCCAAATCAGGTCCGAGAAGCACAATTCTGGTATATTTTGAAAGGGCGGATCTCTGGCTTTAAAACGCTTCTCTCGGTTTTTCGATTGGGCGCATAGTACTGGAGCAGACAGTACCGGCGCGCACCTACCCGCCACGCCGGGGCCTTTGGGGCTACAGGGTTGATCGACCCCTCGTTGGAAAGCTCTAGATCTCTACTTTTCAAGGAAACGGAATCCAGTCGATCGGATGTAAGGAGGCGGAGCTACGTCTCCCGGAAGAGAGGCAACTTTAAAGCGCGAATGGCTTTCAAAATGGGGTGAAATAGGCCCACTTTGGGAGGCCGCAGCTCCTCCAAATAAGGTCCGAGAAGCACAATTCTGGTATATTTTGAAAGGGCGGATCTCTGGCTTTAAAACTCTTCTCTCGGTTTTTCGATTTGGGTGCATAGTACCGGAGCAGACAGTACCGGCGCGCACCTACCCGCCACGCGAGGGCCTTTGGGGCTACAGGGTTGATCGACCCCTCGTTGGAAAGCTCTAGATCTCTACTTTTCAAGGAAACGGAATCCAGTCGATCGGATGTAAGGAGGCGGAGCTACGTGTCCCGGGAAGAGAGGCAACTTTAAAGCGCGAATGGCTTTCAAATGGGGTGAAATATGCCCACTTTGGGAGGCCGCAGCTTTTCCAAATCAGGTCCGAGAAGCACAATTCTGGTATATTTTGAAAGGGCGGATCTCTGGCTTTAAAACGCTTCTCTCGGTTTTTCGATTGGGCGCATATTACCGGAGCAGACAGTACCGGCGGCACACCTACCCGCCACGCCGGGGCCTTTGGGGCTACAGGGTTGATCGACCCCTCGTTGGAAGTTCTAGATCTCTACTTTTCAAGGAAACCGGAATCCAGTCGATCGGATGTAAGGAGGCGGAGCTACGACTCCCGGAAGAGAGGCAACTTTAAAGCGCGCAATGGCTATCAAATGGGGTGAAATAGGCCCACTTTGGGAGGCCGCAGCTCCTCCAAATCAGGTCCGAGAAGCACAATTCTGGTATATTTTGAAAGGGCGGATCTCTGGCTTTAAAACGCTTCTCTCGGTTTTTCGATTGGGTGCATAGTACCGGAGCAGACAGTACCGGCACGCACCTACCCGCCACGCCGGGGCCTTTGGGGCTACAGGGTTGATCGGACCCCTCGTTGGAAAGCTCTAGATCTCTACTTTTCAAGGAAACTTGAATCCAGTCGATCGGATGTAAGGAGGCGGAGCTACAACCCCCGGAAGAGAGGCAACTTTAAAGCGCGAATGGCTTTCAAATGGGGTGAAATAGGCCCACTTTGGGAAGGCCGCAGCTCCTCCAAATCAGGTCCGAGAAGCACAATTCTGGTACATTTTGACAAGGGCGGATCTCTGGCTTTAAAACGCTTCTCTCTGTTTTTCGATTGGGCGCATAGTACCGGAGCAGACAGTACCGGCGCGCACCTACCCGCCACGCCGGGGCCTTTGGGGCTACAGGGTTGATCGACCCCTCGTTGGAAAGCTCTAGATCTCTACTTTTCAAGGAAACCGGAATCCAGTCGATCAGATGTAAGGAGGCGGAGCTACAACCCCCGGAAGAGAGGCAACTTTAAAGCGCGAATGGCTTTCAAATGGGGTGAAATAGGCCCACTTTGGGAGGCCGCAGCTCCTCCAAATCAGGTCCAAGAAGCACAATTCTGGTATATTTTGAAAGGGCGGATCTCTGGCTTTTAAAACGCTTCTCTCAGTTTTTCGATTGGGCGCATAGTACCGGAGCAAACAGTACCGGCGCACACCTACCCGCCACGCCGGGGCCTTTGGGGCTACAGGGTTGATTGACCCCTCGTTGGAAAGCTCTAGATCTCTACTTTTCAAGGAAACCGGAATCCAGTCGATCGGATGTAAGGAGGCGGAGCTACGTCTCCCGGAAGAGAGGCAACTTTAAAGCGCGAATGGCTTTCAAATGGGGTGAAATATGCCCACTTTGGGAGGCCGCAGCTCCTCCAAATCAGGTCCGAGAAGCACAATTCTGGTATATTTTGAAAGGGCGGATCTCTGGCTTTAAAACGCTTCTCTCGGTTTTTTCGATTGGGTGCATAGTACCGGAGCAGACAGTACCGGGCGCGCACCTACCCGCCACGCCGGGGCCTTTGGGGCTACAGGGTTGATTCGTCCCCTCGTTGGAAAGCTCTAGATCTCTACTTTTTCAAGGAAAACCGGAATCCAGTCGATCGGATGTAAGTAGGCGGAGCTACGTCTCCCAGAAGAGAGGCAACTTCAAAGCGCGAATGGCTTTCAAATGGGGGTGAAATAGGCCCACTTTGGGAGGCCGCAGCTCCTCCAAATCAGGTCCGAGAAGCACAATTCTGGTATATTTTGAAAGGGCGGATCTCTGGCTTTAAAACGCTTCTCTCGGTTTTTCGAGATTGGGCGCATAGTACCGGAGCAGACAGTACCGGCTCGTACCTACCCGCCACGCCAGGGCCTTTGGGGCTACAGGGTTGATCGACCCCTCGTTGGAAAGCTCTAGATCTCTACTTTTCAAGGAACCAGAATCCAGTCGATCGGATGTAAAGAGGCGGAGCTACGTCTCCCGGAAGAGAGGCAACTTTAAAGCGCGAATGGCTTTCAAATGGGGTGAAATAGGCCCACTTTGGAGGCCGCAGCTCCTCCAAATCAGGTCCGAGAAGCACAATTCTGGTATATTTTGACAAGGGCGGATCTCTGGCTTTTAAAACGCTTCTCTCGGTTTTTCGATTGGGCGCATAGTACCGGAGCAGAACAGTACCGGCGCACACCTACACGCCACGCCGGGGCCTTTGGGGCTACAGGGTTGATCGGACCCCTCGTTGGAAAGCTCTAGATCTCTACTTTTCAAGGAAACCGGAATCCAGTCGATCGGATGTAAGTAGGCGGAGCTACGTCTCCCGGAAGAGAGGCAACTTTAAAGCGCGAATGGCTTTCAAATGGGGTGAAATAGGCCCACTTTAGGAGGCCGCAGCTCCTCCAATCCAGGTCCGAGAAGCACAATTCTGGTATATTTTGAAAGGGCGGATCTCTGGCTTTAAAACGCTTCTCTCGGTTTTCGATTGGGCGCATAGTACTGGAGCAGACAGTACCGGCGCGCACCTACCCGCCACGCCGGGGCCTTTGGGGCTACAGGGTTGATCAACCCCTCGTTGGAAAGCTCTAGATCTCTACTTTTCAAGGAAACCGGAATCCAGTCGATCGGATGTAAGCAGGCGGAGCTACGTCTCCCGGAAGAGAGGCAACTTTAAAGCGCGAATGGCTTTCAAATGGGGTGAAATAGGCCCACTTTGGGAGGCCGCAGCTCCTCCAAATAAGGTCCGAGAAGCACAATTCTGGTATATTTTGAAAGGGCGGATCTCTGGCTTTAAAACTCTTCTCTCGGTTTTTCGATTGGGTGCATAGTACCGGAGCAGACAGTACCGGCGCGCACCTACCCGCCACGCGAGGGCCTTTGGGGCTACAGGGTTGATCGACCCCTCGTTGGAAAGCTCTAGATCTCTACTTTTCAAGGAAACCGGAATCCAGTCGATCGGATGTAAGTAGGCGGAGCTACGTCTCCCGGAAGAGAGGCAACTTTAAAGCGCGAATGGCTTTCAAATGGGGTGAAATAGGCCCACTTTGGGAGGCCGCAGCTCCTCCAAATCAGGTCCGAGAAGCACAATTCTGGTATATTTTGAAAGGGCGGATCTCTGGCTTTTAAAACGCTTCTCTCGGTTTTTCGATTGGGCGCATAGTACTGGAGCAGACAGTACCGGCGCGCACCTACCCGCCACGCCGGGGCCTTTGGGGCTACAGGGTTGATCGACCCCTCGTTGGAAAGCTCTAGATCTCTACTTTTCAAGGAAACCGGAATCCAGTCGATCGGATGTAAGGGAGGCGGAGCTACGTCTCCCGGAAGAGAGGCAACTTTAAAGCGTGAATGGCTTTCAAATGGGGTGAAATAGGCCCACTTTGGGGAGGCCGCAGCTCCTCCAAATAAGGTCCGAGAAGCACAATTCTGGTATATTTTGAAAGGGCGGATCTCTGGCTTTAAAACTCTTCTCTCGGTTTTTTCGATTGGGGTGCATAGTACCGGAGCAGACAGTACCGTGCGCGCACCTACCCGCCACGCGAGGGCCTTTGGGGCTACAGGGTTGATCGACCCCTCGTTGGAAAGCTCTAGATCTCTACTTTTCAAGGAAACCGGAATCCAGTCGATCGGATGTAAGGAGGCGGAGCTACGTGTCCCGGAAGAGAGGCAACTTTAAAGCGCGAATGGCTTTCAAATGGGGTGAAATATGCCCACTTTGGGAGGCCGCAGCTTTTCCAAATCAGGTCCGAGAAGCACAATTCTGGTATATTTTGAAAGGGCGGGATCTCTGGCTTTAAAACGCTTCTCTCGGTTTTTCGATTGGGCGCATATTACCGGAGCAGACAGTACCGGCGCACACCTACCCGCCACGCCGGGGCCTTTGGGGCTACAGGGTTGATCGACCCCTCGTTGGAAAGCTCTAGATCTCTACTTTCAAGGAAACCGGGAATCTAGTCGATTGGATGTAAGGAGGCGGAGCTACGTCTCCCGGAAGAGAGGCAACTTTAAAGCCGCGAATGGCTTTCAAATGGGGTGAAATATGCCCACTTTGGGAGGCCGCAGCTCCTCCAAATCAGGTCCGAGAAGCACAACTCTGGTATATTTTGAAAGGGCGGATCTCTGGCTTTAAAACGCTTCCTCTCGGTTTTTCGATTGGGCGCATAGGACTGGAGCAGACAGTACCGGCGCGCACCTACCCGCCACGCCGGGGGCCTTTGGGGCTACAGGGTTGATCGACCCCTCGTTGGAAAGCTCTAGATCTCTACTTTTCAAGGAAACCGGAATCCAGTCGATCGGATGTAAGGAGGCGGAGCTACGACTCCCGGAAGAGAGGCAACTTTAAAGCGCGAAATGGCTATCAAATGGGCGTGAAATAGGCCCACTTTGGGAGGCCGCAGCTCCTCCAAATCAGGTCCGAGAAGCACCAATTCTGGTATATTTTGAAAGGGCGGATCTCTGGCTTTAAAAACGCTTCTCTCGGTTTTTCGATTGGGTGCATAGTACCGGAGCAGACAGTACCGGCACGCACCTACCCGCCACGCCGGGGCCTTTGGGGCTACAGGGCTTGATCGACCCCTCGTTGGAAAGCTCTAGATCTCTACTTTTCAAGGAAACTGGAATCCAGTCGATCGGATGTAAGGAGGCGGAGCTACAACCCCCGGAAGAGAGGCAACTTTTAAAGCGCGAATGGCTTTCAAATGGGGTGAAATAGGCCCACTTTGGGAGGCCGCAGCTCCTCCAAATCAGGTCCGAGAAGCACAATTCTGGTACATTTTGAAAGGGCGGATCTCTGGCTTTAAAACGCTTCTCTCTGTTTTTCGATTGGGCGCATAGTACCGGAGCAGACAGTACCGGCGCGCACCCTACCCGCCACGCCGGGGCCTTTGGGGCTACAGGGTTGATCGACCCCTCGTTGGAAAGCTCTAGATCTCTACTTTTCAAGGAAACCGGAATCCAGTCGATCGGATTGTAAGGAGGCGGAGCTAAGTCTCCCGGAAGAGAGGCAACTTTAAAGCGCGAATGGCTATCAAATGGGGTGAAATAGGCCCACTTTGGGAGGCCGCAGCTCCTCCAAATCAGGTCCGAGAAGCACAATTCTGGTATATTTTGACAAGGGCGGATCTCTGGCTTTAAAACGCTTCTCTCGGTTTTTCGATTGGGCGCATAGTACCGGAGCAGACAGTACCGGCGCGCACCTACCCGCCACGCCGGGGCCTTTGGGGCTACAGGGTTGATCGACCCCTCGTTGGAAAGCTCTAGATCTCTACTTTTCAAGGAAACCGGAATCCAGTCGATCAGATGTAAGGAGGCGGAGCTACAACCCCCGGAAGAGAGGCAACTTTAAAGCGCGAATGGCTTTCAAATGGGGTGAAATAGGCCCACTTTGGGAGGCCGCAGCTCCTCCAAATCAGGTCCAAGAAGCACAATTCTGGTATATTTTGAAAGGGCGGATCTCTGGCTTTAAAACGCTTCTCTCAGTTTTTCGATTGGGCGCATAGTACCGGAGCAAACAGTACCGCGCACACCTACCCGCCACGCCGGGGCCTTTGGGGCTACAGGGTTGATTGACCCCTCGTTGGAAAGCTCTAGATCTCTACTTTTCAAGGAAACCGGAATCCAGTCGATCGGATGTAAGGAGGCGGAGCTACGTCTCCCGGAAGAGAGGCAACTTTAAAGCGCGAATGGCTTTCAAATGGGGTGAAATATGCCCACTTTGGGAGGCCGCAGCTCCTCCAAATCAGGTCCCGAGAAGCACAATTCTGGTATATTTTGAAAGGGCGGATCTCTGGCTTTAAAACGCTTCTCTCGGTTTTTCGATTGGGTGCATAGTACCGGAGCAGACAGTACCGGCGCGCACCTACCCGCCACGCCGGGGCCTTTGGGGCTACAGGGTTGATCGTCCCCTCGTTGGAAAGCTCTAGATCTCTACTTTTCAAGGAAACCGGAATCCAGTCGATCGGATGTAAGGAGGCGGAGCTACGACTCCCGGAAGAGAGGCAACTTTAAAGCGCGAATGGCTATCAAATGGGGTGAAATAGGCCCACTTTGGGAGGCCGCAGCTCCTCCAAATCAGGTCCCGAGAAGCACAATTCTGGTATATTTTGACAAGGGCGGATCTCTGGCTTTAAAACGCTTCTCTCGGTTTTTCGATTGGGTGCATAGTACCGGAGCAGACAGTACCGGCACGCACCTACCCGCCACGCCGGGGCCTTTGGGGCTACAGGGGTTGATCGACCCCTCGTTGGAAAGCTCTAGATCTCTACTTTTCAAGGAAACTGGAATCCAGTCGATCGGATGTAAGGAGGCGGAGCTACAACCCCCGGAAGAGAGGCAACTTTAAAGCGCGAATGGCTTTCAAATGAGGTGAAATAGGCCCACTTTGGGAGGCCGCAGCTCCTCCAAATCAGGTCCGAGAAGCACAATTCTGGTACATTTTTGACAAGGGCGGATCTCTGGCTTTAAAACGCTTCTCTCTGTTTTTCGATTGGGCGCATAGTACCGGAGCAGACAGTACCGGCGCGCACCTACCCGCCACGCCGGGGCCTTTGGGGCTACAGGGTTGATCGACCCCTCGTTGGAAAGCTCTAGATCTCTACTTTTCAAGGAAACCGGAATCCAGTCGATCGGATGTAAGGAGGCGGAGCTAAGTCTCCCGGAAGAGAGGCAACTTTAAAGCGCGAATGGCTATCAAATGGGGTGAAATAGGCCCACTTTGGGGAGGCCGCAGCTCCTCCAAATCAGGTCCGAGAAGCACAATTCTGGTATATTTTTGAAAGGGCGGATCTCTGGCTTTAAAACGCTTCTCTCGGTTTTTCGATTGGGCGCATAGTACCGGGAGCAGACAGTACCGCGCGCGCACCTACCCGCCACGCCGGGGCCTTTGGGGCTACAGGGTTGATCGAACCCCTCGTTGGAAAGCTCTAGATCTCTACTTTTCAAGGAAACCGGAATCCAGTCGATCAGATGTAAGGAGGCGGAGCTACAACCCCCGGAAGAGAGGCAACTTTAAAGCGCGAATGGCTTTCAAATGGGGTGAAATAGGCCCACTTTGGGAGGCCGCAGCTCCTCCAAATCAGGTCCAAGAAGCACAATTCTGGTATATTTTGAAAGGGCGGATCTCTGGCTTTTAAAACGCTTCTCTCAGTTTTTTCGATTGGGCGCATAGTACCGGAAGCAAACAGTACCGGCGCACACCTACCCGCCCACGCCGGGGCCTTTGGGGCTACAGGGTTGATTGACCCCTCGTTGGAAAGCTCTAGATCTCTACTTTTCAAGGAAACCGGAATCCAGTCGATCGGATGTAAGGAGGCGGAGCTACGTCTCCCGGAAGAGAGGCAACTTTAAAGCGCGAATGGCTTTCAAATGGGGGTGAAATATGCCCACTTTGGGAGGCCGCAGCTCCTCCAAATCAGGTCCGAGAAGCACAATTCTGGTATATTTTTGAAAGGGCGGATCTCTGGCTTTAAAACGCTTCTCTCGGTTTTTTCGATTGGGTGCATAGTACCGGAGCAGACAGTACCGGCGCGCACCTACCCGCCACGCCGGGGCCTTTGGGGCTACAGGGTTGATCGTCCCCTCGTTGGAAAGCTCTAGATCTCTACTTTTCAAGGAAACCGGAATCCAGTCGATCGGATGTAAGTAGGGCGGAGCTACGTCTCCCAGAAGAGAGGCAACTTCAAAGCGCGAATGGCTTTCAAATGGGGTGAAATAGGCCCACTTTGGGACGGCCGCAGCTCCTCCAAATCAGGTCCGAGAAGCACAATTCTGGTATATTTTGAAAGGGCGGATCTCTGGCTTTAAAACGCTTCTCTCGGTTTTTCGATTGGGCGCATAGTACCGGAGCAGACAGTACCGGCTCGCACCTACCCGCCACGCCAGGGCCTTTGGGGCTACAGGGTTGATCGACCCCTCGTTGGAAAGCTCTAGATCTCTACTTTTCAAGGAAACCAGAATCCAGTCGATCGGATGTAAAGAGGCGGAGCTACGTCTCCCGGAAGAGAGGCAACTTTAAAGCGCGAATGGCTTTCAAATGGGGTGAAATAGGCCCACTTTGGGAGGCTGCAGCTCCTCCAAATCAGGTCCGAGAAGCACAATTCTGGTATATTTTGAAAGGGCGGATCTCTGGCTTTAAAAAGCTTCTCTCGGTTTTTCGATTGGGCGCATAGTACCGGAGCAGACAGTACCGGCGCGCACCTACCCGCCACGCCAGGGCCTTTGGGGCTACAGGGTTGATCGACCCCTCGTTGGAAAGCTCTAGATCTCTACTTTTCAAGGAAACCGGAATCCAGTTGATCGGGATGTAAGGAGGCGGAGCTACGTCTCCCGGAAGAGAGGCAACTTTAAAGCGCGAATGGCTTTCAAATGGGGTGAAATAGGCCCACTTTGGGAGGCCGCAGCTCCTCCAAATCAGGTCCGAGAAGCACAATTCTGGTATATTTTGAAAGGGCGGATCTCTGGCTTTAAAACGCTTCTCTCGGTTTTTCGATTGGGCGCATAGTACCGGAGCAGACAGTACCGGCGCACACCTACACGCCACGCCGGGGCCTTTGGGGCTACAGGGTTGATCGACCCCTCGTTGGAAAGCTCTAGATCTCTACTTTTCAAGGAAACCGGAATCCAGTCGATCGGATGTAAGCAGGCGGAGCTACGTCTCCCGGAAGAGAGGCAACTTTAAAGCGCGAATGGCTTTCAAATGGGGGTGAAATAGGCCCACTTTGGGAGGCCGCAGCTCCTCCAAATAAGGTCCGAGAAGCACAATTCTGGTATATTTTGAAAGGGCGGATCTCTGGCTTTAAAACTCTTCTCTCGGGTTTTTTCGATTGGGTGCATAGTACCGGAGCAGACAGTACCGCGCGCGCACCTACCCGCCACGCGAGGGCCTTTGGGGCTACAGGGTTGATCGACCCCTCGTTGGAAAGCTCTAGATCTCTACTTTTCAAGGAAACCGGAATCCAGTCGATCGGATGTAAGGAGGCGGAAGCTACGTGTCCCGGAAAGAGAGGCAACTTTAAAGCGCGAATGGCTTTCAAATGGGGTGAAATATGCCCACTTTGGGACGGCCGCAGCTTTTCCAAATCAGGTCCCGAGAAGCACAATTCTGGTATATTTTGAAAGGGCGGATCTCTGGCTTTAAAACGCTTCTCTCGGTTTTTCGACTTGGGCGCATAGTACCGGAGCAGACAGTACCGGCGCACACCTACCCGCCACGCCGGGGCCTTTGGGGCTACAGGGTTGATCGACCCCTCGTTGGAAAGCTCTAGATCTCTACTTTTCAAGGAAACCGGAATCCAGTCGATCGGATGTAAGGAGGCGGAGCTACGTCTCCCGGAAGAGAGGCAACTTTAAAGCGCGAATGGCTTTCAAATGGGGTGAAATAGGCCCACTTTGGGAGGCCGCAGCTCCTCCAAATCAGGTCCCGAGAAGCACAATTCTGGTATATTTTGAAAAGGCGGATCTCTGGCTTTAAAACTCTTCTCTCGGTTTTTCGATTGGGTGCATAGTACCGGAGCAGACAGTACCGGCGCGCACCTACCCGCCACGCCAGGGCCTTTGGGGCTACAGGGTTGATCGACCCCTCGTTGGAAAGCTCTAGATCTCTACTTTTCAAGGAAACCAGAATCCAGTCGATCGGATGTATGGAGGCGGAGCTACGTCTCCCGGAAGAGAGGCAACTTTAAAGCGCGAATGGCTTTCAAATGGGGGTGAAATAGGCCCACTTTGGGAGGCCGCAGCTCCTCCAAATCAGGTCCCGAGAAGCACAATTCTGGTATATTTTGACAAGGGCGGATCTCTGGCTTTAAAACGCTTCTCTCGGTTTTTCGATTGGGCGCATAGTACCGGAGCAGACAGTACCGGCGCACACCTACACGCCAACGCCGGGGCCTTTGGGGCTACAGGGTTGATCGACCCGCTCGTTGGAAAGCTCTAGATCTCTACTTTTCAAGGAAACCGGAGTCCAGTCGATCGGATGTAAGTAGGCGGGAGCTACGTCTCCCGGAAGAGAGGCAACTTTAAAGCGCGAATGGCTTTCAAATGGGGGTGAAATAGGCCCACTTTGGGAGGCCGCAGCTCCTCCAAATCAGGTCCGAGAAGCACAATTCTGGTATATTTTGAAAAAGGCGGATCTCTGGCTTTAAAACTCTTCTCTCGGTTTTTCGATTGGGTGCATAGTACCGGAGCAGACAGTACCGGCGCGCACCTACCCGCCACGCCAGGGCCTTTGGGGCCTGCTACAGGGTTGATCGACCCCTCGTTGGAAAGCTCTAGATCTCTACTTTTCAAGGAAACCGGAATCCAGTCGATCGGATGTATGGAGGCGGAGCTACATCTCCCGGAAGAGAGGCAACTTTAAAGCGCGAATGGCTTTCAAATGGGGTGAAATAGGCCCACTTTGGAGGCCGCAGCTCCTCCAAATCAGGTCCGAGAAGCACAATTCTGGTATATTTTGAAAGGGCGGATCTCTGGCTTTAAAACGCTTCTCTCGGTTTTTCGATTGGGCGCATAGTACCGGAGCAGACAGTACCGGCGCACACCTACACGCCACGCCGGGGCCTTTGGGGCTACAGGGTTGATCGACCGCTCGTTGGAAAGCTCTAGATCTCTACTTTTCAAGGAAACCGGAGTCCAGTCGATCGGATGTAAGTAGGCGGAGCTACGTCTCCCGGAAGAGAGGCAACTTTAAAGCGCGAATGGCTTTCAAATGGGGTGAAATAGGCCCACTTTGGGAGGCCGCAGCTCCTCCAAATCAGGTCCGAGAAGCACAATTCTGGTATATTTTGACAAGGGCGGATCTCTGGCTTTAAAACGCTTCTCTCGGTTTTTTCGATTGGGCGCATAGGACTGGAGCAGACAGTACCGGCACGCACCTACCCGCCACGCCGGGGCCTTTGGGGCTACAGGGTTGATCGACCCCTCGTTGGAAAGCTCTAGATCTCTACTTTTCAAGGAAACCGGAATCCAGTCGATCGGATGTAAGGAGGCGGAGCTACGTCTCCCGGAAGAGAGGCAACTTTAAAGCGCGAATGGCTATCAAATGGGGTGAAATAGGCCCACTTTGGGAGGCCGCAGCTCCTCCAAATCAGGTCCGAGAAGCACAATTCTGGTATATTTTGAAAGGGCGGATCTCTGGCTTTAAAAACGCTTCTCTCGGTTTTTTTGATTGGGTGCATAGTACCGGAGCAGACAGTACCGGCACGCACCTACCCGCCACGCCGGGGGCCTTTGGGGCTACAGGGTTGATCGACCCCTCGTTGGAAAGCTCTAGATCTCTACTTTTCAAGGAAACCGGAATCCAGTCGATCGGATGTAAGGAGGCGGAGCTACAACCCCCGGAAGAGAGGCAACTTTAAAGCGCGAATGGCTTTCAAATGGGGTGAAATAGGCCCACTTTGGGAGGCCGCAGCTCCTCCAAATCAGGTCCGAGAAGCACAATTCTGGTATATTTTGAAAGGGCGGATCTCTGGCTTTAAAACGCTTCTCTCTGTTTTTCGATTGGGCGCATAGTACCGGAGCAGACAGTACCGGCGCGCACCTACCCGCCACGCCGGGGCCCTTTGGGGCTACAGGGTTGGATCGACCCCTCGTTGGAAAGCTCTAGATCTCTACTTTTCAAGGAAACCGGAATCCAGTCGATCGGATGTAAGGAGGCGGAGCTACGTCTCCCGGAAGAGAGGCAACTTTAAAGCGCGAATGGCTATCAAATGGGGTGAAATAGGCCCACTTTGGAGGCCGCAGCTCCTCCAAATCAGGTCCGAGAAGCACAATTCTGGTATATTTTGAAAGGGCGGATCTCTGGCTTTAAAACTCTTCTCTCGGTTTTTCGATTGGGCGCATAGTACCAGAGCAGACAGTACCGGCGCGCACCTACCCGCCACGCCGGGGCCTTTGGGGCTACAGGGTTGATCGACCCCTCGTTGGAAAGCTCTAGATCTCTACTTTTCAAGGAAACCGGAATCCAGTCGATCAGATGTAAGGAGGCGGAGCTACAACCCCCCGGAAGAGAGGCAACTTTAAAGCGCTAATGGCTTTCAAATGGGGTGAAATAGGCCCACTTTGGGAGGCCGCAGCTCCTCCAAATCAGGTCCAAGAAGCACAATTCTGGTATATTTTGAAAGGGCGGATCTCTGGCTTTAAAACACTTCTCTCAGTTTTTCGATTGGGCGCATAGTACCGGAGCAAACAGTACCGGCGCACACCTACCCGCTACGCCGGGGCCTTTGGGGCTACAGGGTTGATTGACCCCTCGTTGGAAAGCTCTAGATCTCTACTTTTCAAGGAAACCGGAATCCAGTCGATCGGATGTAAGGAGGCGGAGCTACGTCTCCCGGAAGAGAGGCAACTTTAAAGCGCGAATGGCTTTCAAATGGGGTGAAATATGCCCACTTTGGGAGGCCGCAGCTCCTCCAAATCAGGTCTCCGAGAAGCACAATTCTGGTACATTTTGAAAGGGCGGATCTCTGGCTTTAAAACGCTTCTCTCGGTTTTTCGATTGGGTGCATAGTACCGGGAGCAGACAGTACCGGCGCGCACCTACCCGCCACGCCGGGGCCTTTGGGGCTACAGGGTTGATCGTCCCCCTCGTTGGAAAGCTCTAGATCTCTACTTTTCAAGTGAACCGGAATCCAGTCGATCGGATGTAAGTAGGCGGAGCTACGTCTCCCAGAAGAGAGGCAACTTTAAAGCACGAATGGCTTTCAAATGGGGTGAAATAGGCCCACTTTGGGAGGCCGCAGCTCCTCCAAATCAGGTCCGAGAAGCACAATTCTGGTATATTTTGAAAGGGCGGATCTCTGGCTTTAAAACGCTTCTCTCGGTTTTTCGATTGGGCGCATAGTACCGGAGCAGACAGTACCGGCTCGCACCTACCCGCCACGCCAGGGCCTTTGGGGCTACAGGGTTGATCGACCGCTCGTTGGAAAGCTCTAGATCTCTACTTTTCAAGGAAATCGGAGTCCAGTCGATCGGTTGTAAGTAGGCGGAGCTACGTCTCCCGGAAGAGAGGCAACTTTAAAGCGCAAATGGCTTTCAAATGGGGTGAAAATAGGCCCACTTTGGGAGGCCGCAGCTCCTCCAAATCAGGTCACGAGAAGCACAATTCTGGTATATTTTGAAAGGGCGGATCTCTGGCTTTAAAACTCTTCTCTCGGTTTTTCGATTGGGTGCATAGTACCGGAGCAGACCAGTACGGCGCGCACCTACCCGCCACGCCAGGGCCTTTGGGGCTACAGGGTTGATCGACCCCTCGTTGGAAAGCTCTAGATCTCTACTTTTCAAGGAAACCGGAATCCAGTCGATCGGATGTAAGAGCGGAGCTACGTCTCCCGGAAGAGAGGCAACTTTAAAGCGCGAATGGCTTTCAAATGGGGTGAAATATGCCCACTTTGGGAGGCCGCAGCTTTTCCAAATCAGGTCCGAGAAGCACAATTCTGGTATATTTTGAAAGGGCGGATCTCTGGCTTTAAAACGCTTCTCTCGGTTTTTCGATTGGGCGCATAGTACCGGAGCAGACAGTACCGGCGCACACCTACCCGCCACGCCGGGGCCTTTGGGGCTACAGGGTTGATCGACCCCTCGTTGGAAAGCTCTAGATCTCTACTTTTCAAGGAAACCGGAATCCAGTCGATCGGATGTAAGGAGGCGGAGCTACGTCTCCCGGAAGAGAGGCAACTTTAAAGCGCGAATGGCTTTCAAATGGGGTGAAATAGGCCCACTTTGGGAGGCCGCAGCTCCTCCAAATCAGGTCCGAGAAGCACAACTCTGGTATATTTTGAAAGGGCGGATCTCTGGCTTTAAAACGCTTCTCTCGGTTTTTCGATTGGGCGCATAGGACTGGAGCAGACAGTACCGGCGCGCACCTACCCGCCACGCCGGGGCCTTTGGGGCTACAGGGTTGATCGACCCCTCGTTGGAAAGCTCTAGATCTCTACTTTTCAAGGAAACCGGAATCCAGTCGATCGGATGTAAGGAGGCGGAGCTACGTCTCCCGGAAGAGAGGCAACTTTAAAGCGCGAATGGCTTTCAAATGGGGTGAAATAGGCCCACTTTGGGAGGCCGCAGCTCCTCCAAATCAGGTCCGAGAAGCACAATTCTGGTATATTTTGAAAGGGCGGATCTCTGGCTTTAAAACTCTTCTCTCGGTTTTTCGATTGGGTGCATAGTACCGGAGCAGACAGTACCGGCGCGCACCTACCCGCCACGCCAGGGCCTTTGGGGCTACAGGGTTGATCGACCCCTCGTTGGAAAGCTCTAGATCTCTACTTTTCAAGGAAACCGGAATCCAGTCGATCGGATGTAAGGAGGCGGAGCTACGTCTCCCGGAAGAGAGGCAACTTTAAAGCGCGAATGGCTTTCAAATGGGGTGAAATAGGCCCACTTTGGGAGGCCGCAGCTCCTCCAAATCAGGTCCGAGAAGCACAATTCTGGTATATTTTGAAAGGGCGGATCTCTGGCTTTAAAACTCTTCTCTCGGTTTTTCGATTGGGTGCATAGTACCGGAGCAGACAGTACCGGCGCGCACCTACCCGCCACGCCAGGGCCTTTGGGGCTACAGGGTTGATCGACCCCTCGTTGGAAAGCTCTAGATCTCTACTTTTCAAGGAAACCGGAATCCAGTCGATCGGATGTAAGGAGGCGGAGCTACGTCTCCTGGAAGAGAGGCAACTTTAAAGCGCGAATGGCTTTCAAATGGGGTGAAATATGCCCACTTTGGGAGGCCGCAGCTTTTCCAAATCAGGTCCGAGAAGCACAATTCTGGTATATTTTGAAAGGGCGGATCTCTGGCTTTAAAACGCTTCTCTCGGTTTTTCGATTGGGCGCATAGTACCGGAGCAGACAGTACCGGCGCACACCTACCCGCCACGCCGGGGCCTTTGGGGCTACAGGGTTGATCGACCCCTCGTTGGAAAGCTCTAGATCTCTACTTTTCAAGGAAACCGGAATCCAGTCGATCGGATGTAAGTAGGCGGAGCTACGTCTCCCGGAAGAGAGGCAACTTTAAAGCGCGAATGGCTTTCAAATGGGGTGAAATAGGCCCACTTTGGGAGGCCGCAGCTCCTCCAAATCAGGTCCGAGAAGCACAACTCTGGTATATTTTGAAAGGGCGGATCTCTGGCTTTAAAACGCTTCTCTCGGTTTTCGATTGGGCGCATAGGACTGGAGCAGACAGTACCGGCGCGCACCTACCCGCCACGCCGGGGCCTTTGGGGCTACAGGGTTGATCGACCCCTCGTTGGAAAGCTCTAGATCTCTACTTTTCAAGGAAACCGGAATCCAGTCGATCGGATGTAAGGAGGCGGAGCTACGTCTCCCGGAAGAGAGGCAACTTTAAAGCGCGAATGGCTTTCAAATGGGGTGAAATAGGCCCACTTTGGGAGGCCGCAGCTCCTCCAAATCAGGTCCGAGAAGCACAATTCTGGTATATTTTGAAAGGGCGGATCTCTGGCTTTAAAACTCTTCTCTCGGTTTTTCGATTGGGTGCATAGTACCGGAGCAGACAGTACCGGCGCGCACCTACCCGCCACGCCAGGGCCTTTGGGGCTACAGGGTTGATCGACCCCTCGTTGGAAAGCTCTAGATCTCTACTTTTCAAGGAAACCGGAATCCAGTCGATCGGATGTATGGAGGCGGAGCTACGTCTCCCGGAAGAGAGGCAACTTTAAAGCGCGAATGGCTTTCAAATGGGGTGAAATAGGCCCACTTTGGGAGGCCGCAGCTCCTCCAAATCAGGTCCGAGAAGCACAACTCTGGTATATTTTGAAAGGGCGGATCTCTGGCTTTAAAACGCTTCTCTCGGTTTTTCGATTGGGCGCATAGGACTGGAGCAGACAGTACCGGCGCGCACCTACCCGCCACGCCGGGGCCTTTGGGGCTACAGGGTTGATCGACCCCTCGTTGGAAAGCTCTAGATCTCTACTTTTCAAGGAAACCGGAATCCAGTCGATCGGATGTAAGGAGGCGGAGCTACGTCTCCCGGAAGAGAGGCAACTTTAAAGCGCGAATGGCTTTCAAATGGGGTGAAATAGGCCCACTTTGGGAGGCCGCAGCTCCTCCAAATCAGGTCCGAGAAGCACAATTCTGGTATATTTTGAAAGGGCGGATCTCTGGCTTTAAAACTCTTCTCTCGGTTTTTCGATTGGGTGCATAGTACCGGAGCAGACAGTACCGGCGCGCACCTACCCGCCACGCCAGGGCCTTTGGGGCTACAGGGTTGATCGACCCCTCGTTGGAAAGCTCTAGATCTCTACTTTTCAAGGAAACCGGAATCCAGTCGATCGGATGTAAGGAGGCGGAGCTACGTCTCCCGGAAGAGAGGCAACTTTAAAGCGCGAATGGCTTTCAAATGGGGTGAAATATGCCCACTTTGGGAGGCCGCAGCTTTTCCAAATCAGGTCCGAGAAGCACAATTCTGGTATATTTTGAAAGGGCGGATCTCTGGCTTTAAAACGCTTCTCTCGGTTTTTCGATTGGGCGCATAGTACCGGAGCAGACAGTACCGGCGCACACCTACCCGCCACGCCGGGACCTTTGGGGCTACAGGGTTGATCGACCCCTCGTTGGAAAGCTCTAGATCTCTACTTTTCAAGGAAACCGGAATCCAGTCGATCGGATGTAAGTAGGCGGAGCTACGTCTCCCGGAAGAGAGGCAACTTTAAAGCGCGAATGGCTTTCAAATGGGGTGAAATAGGCCCACTTTGGGAGGCCGCAGCTCCTCCAAATCAGGTCCGAGAAGCACAATTCTGGTATATTTTGAAAGGGCGGATCTCTGGCTTTAAAACGCTTCTCTCGGTTTTTCGATTGGGCGCATAGGACTGGAGCAGACAGTACCGGCGCGCACCTACCCGCCACGCCGGGGCCTTTGGGGCTACAGGGTTGATCGACCCCTCGTTGGAAAGCTCTAGATCTCTACTTTTCAAGGAAACCGGAATCCAGTCGATCGGATGTAAGGAGGCGGAGCTACGTCTCCCGGAAGAGAGGCAACTTTAAAGCGCGAATGGCTATCAAATGGGGTGAAATAGGCCCACTTTGGGAGGCCGCAGCTCCTCCAAATCAGGTCCGAGAAGCACAATTCTGGTATATTTTGAAAGGGCGGATCTCTGGCTTTAAAACGCTTCTCTCGGTTTTTCGATTGGGTGCATAGTACCGGAGCAGACAGTACCGGCACGCACCTACCCGCCACGCCGGGGCCTTTGGGGATACAGGGTTGATCGACCCCTCGTTGGAAAGCTCTAGATCTCTACTTTTCAAGGAAACCGGAATCCAGTCGATCGGATGTAAGGAGGCGGAGCTACAACCCCCGGAAGAGAGGCAACTTTAAAGCGCGAATGGCTTTCAAATGGGGTGAAATAGGCCCACTTTGGGAGGCCGCAGCTCCTCCAAATCAGGTCCGAGAAGCACAATTCTGGTATATTTTGAAAGGGCGGATCTCTGGCTTTAAAAAGCTTCTCTCTGTTTTTCGATTGGGCGCATAGTACCGGAGCAGACAGTACCGGCGCGCACCTACCCGCCACGCCAGGGCCTTTGGGGCTACAGGGTTGATCGACCCCTCGTTGGAAAGCTCTAGATCTCTACTTTTCAAGGAAACCGGAATCCAGTCGATCGGATGTAAGGAGGCGGAGCTACGTCTCCCGGAAGAGAGGCAACTTTAAAGCGCGAATGGCTTTCAAATGGGGTGAAATAGGCCCACTTTGGGAGGCCGCAGCTCCTCCAAATCAGGTCCGAGAAGCACAATTCTGGTATATTTTGAAAGGGCGGATCTCTGGCTTTAAAACTCTTCTCTCGGTTTTTCGATTGGGTGCATAGTACCGGAGCAGACAGTACCGGCGCGCACCTACCCGCCACGCCAGGGCCTTTGGGGCTACAGGGTTGATCGACCCCTCGTTGGAAAGCTCTAGATCTCTACTTTTCAAGGAAACCGGAATCCAGTCGATCGGATGTATGGAGGCGGAGCTACGTCTCCCGGAAGAGAGGCAACTTTAAAGCGCGAATGGCTTTCAAATGGGGTGAAATAGGCCCACTTTGGGAGGCCGCAGCTCCTCCAAATCAGGTCCGAGAAGCACAATTCTGGTATATTTTGAAAGGGCGGATCTCTGGCTTTAAAAAGCTTCTCTCGGTTTTTCGATTGGGCGCATAGTACAGGAGAAGACAGTACCGGCGCACACCTACACGCCACGCCGGGGCCTTTGGGGCTACAGGGTTGATCGACCGCTCGTTGGAAAGCTCTAGATCTCTACTTTTCAAGGAAACCGGAGTCCAGTCGATCGGTTGTAAGTAGGCGGAGCTACGTCTCCCGGAAGAGAGGCAACTTTAAAGCGCGAATGGCTTTCAAATGGGGTGAAATAGGCCCACTTTGGGAGGCCGCAGCTCCTCCAAATCAGGTCCGAGAAGCACAATTCTGGTATATTTTGAAAGGGCGGATCTCTGGCTTTAAAACTCTTCTCTCGGTTTTTCGATTGGGTGCATAGTACCGGAGCAGACAGTACCGGCGCGCACCTACCCGCCACGCCAGGGCCTTTGGGGCTACAGGGTTGATCGACCCCTCGTTGGAAAGCTCTAGATCTCTACTTTTCAAGGAAACCGGAATCCAGTCGATCGGATGTATGGAGGCGGAGCTACGTCTCCCGGAAGAGAGGCAACTTTAAAGCGCGAATGGCTTTCAAATGGGGTGAAATAGGCCCACTTTGGGAGGCCGCAGCTCCTCCAAATCAGGTCCGAGAAGCACAATTCTGGTATATTTTGAAAGGGCGGATCTCTGGCTTTAAAACGCTTCTCTCGGTTTTTCGATTGGGCGCATAGTACCGGAGAAGACAGTACCGGCGCACACCTACACGCCACGCCGGGGCCTTTGGGGCTACAGGGTTGATCGACCGCTCGTTGGAAAGCTCTAGATCTCTACTTTTCAAGGAAACCGGAGTCCAGTCGATCGGATGTAAGTAGGCGGAGCTAAGTCTCCCGGAAGAGAGGCAACTTTAAAGCGCGAATGGCTTTCAAATGGGGTGAAATAGGCCCACTTTGGGAGGCCGCAGCTCCTCCAAATCAGGTCCGAGAAGCACAATTCTGGTATATTTTGAAAGGGCGGATCTCTGGCTTTAAAACGCTTCTCTCAGTTTTTCGATTGGGCGCATAGTACCGGAGCAAACAGTACCGGCGCACACCTACCCGCCACGCCGGGGCCTTTGGGGCTACAGGGTTGATTGACCCCTCGTTGGAAAGCTCTAGATCTCTACTTTTCAAGGAAACCGGAATCCAGTCGATCGGATGTAAGGAGGCGGAGCTACGTCTCCCGGAAGAGAGGCAACTTTAAAGCGCGAATGGCTTTCAAATGGGGTGAAATATGCCCACTTTGGGAGGCCGCAGCTCCTCCAAATCAGGTCCGAGAAGCACAATTCTGGTATATTTTGAAAGGGCGGATCTCTGGCTTTAAAACGCTTCTCTCTGTTTTTCGATTGGGCGCATAGTACCGGAGCAGACAGTACCGGCGCGCACCTACCCGCCACGCCGGGGCCTTTGGGGCTACAGGGTTGATCGACCCCTCGTTGGAAAGCTCTAGATCTCTACTTTTCAAGAAAACCGGAATCCAGTCGATCGGATGTAAGTAGGCGGAGCTACGTCTCCCAGAAGAGAGGCAACTTTAAAGCGCGAATGGCTTTCAAATGGGGTGAAATAGGCCCAATTTGGGAGGCCGCAGCTCCTCCAAATCAGGTCCGAGAAGCACAATTCTGGTATATTTTGAAAGGGCGGATCTCTGGCTTTAAAACGCTTCTCTCGGTTTTTCGATTGGGCGCATAGTACCGGAGCAGACAGTACCGGCGCGCACCTACCCGCCACGCCAGGGCCTTTGGGGCTACAGGGTTGATCGACCCCTCGTTGGAAAGCTCTAGATCTCTACTTTTCAAAGAAACCAGAATCCAGTCGATCGGATGTAAAGAGGCGGAGCTACGTCTCCCGGAAGAGAGGCAACTTTAAAGCGCGAATGGCTTTCAAATGGGGTGAAATAGGCCCACTTTGGGAGGCCGCAGCTCCTCCAAATCAGGTCCGAGAAGCACAATTCTGGTATATTTTGAAAGGGCAGATCTCTGTCTTTAAAAAGCTTCTCTCGGTTTTTCGATTGGGCGCACAGTACCGGAGCAGACAGTACCGGCGCACACCTACCCGCCACGCCGGGGCCTTTGGGGCTACTGGGTTGATCGACCCCTCGTTGGAAAGCTCTAGATCTCTACTTTTCAAGGAAACCGGAATCCAGTCGATCGGATGTAAGTAGGCGGAGCTACGTCTCCCAGAAGAGAGGCAACTTTAAAGCGCGAATGGCTTTCAAATGGGGTGAAATAGGCCCACTTTGGGAGGCCGCAGCTCCTCCAAATCAGGTCCGAGAAGCACAATTCTGGTATATTTTGAAAGGGCGGATCTCTGGCTTTAAAACGCTTCTCTCGGTTTTTCAATTGGGCGCATAGTACCGGAGCAGACAGTACCGGCTCGCACCTACCCGCCACGCCAGGGCATTTGGGGCTACAGGGTTGATCGACCCCTGGTTGGAAAGCTCTAGATCTCTACTTTTCAAGGAAACCAGAATCCAGTCGATCGGATGTAAAGAGGCGGAGCTACGTCTCCCGGAAGAGAGGCAACTTTAAAGCGCGAATGGCTTTCAAATGGGGTGAAATAGGCCCACTTTGGGAGGCCGCAGCTCCTCCAAATCAGGTCCGAGAAGCACAATTCTGGTATATTTTGAAAGGGCGGATCTCTGGCTTTAAAAAGCTTCTCTCGGTTTTTCGATTGGGCGCATAGTACCGGAGCAGACAGTAACGGCGCGCACCTACCCGCCACGCCAGGGCCTTTGGGGCTACAGGGTTGATCGACCCCTCGTTGGAAAGCTCTAGATCTCTACTTTTCAAAGAAACCAGAATCCAGTCGATCGGATGTAAGGAGGCGGAGCTACGTCTCCCGGAAGAGAGGCAACTTTAAAGCGCGAATGGCTTTCAAATGGGGTGAAATAGGCCCACTTTGGGAGGCCACAGCTCCTCCAAATCAGGTCCGAGAAGCACAATTCTGGTATATTTTGAAAGGGCGGATCTCTGGCTTTAAAACGCTTCTCTCGGTTTTTCGATTGGGCGCATAGTACCGGAGCAGACAGTACCGGCGCGCACCTACCCGCCACGCCGGGGCCTTTGGGGCTACAGGGTTGATCGACCCCTCGTTGGAAAGCTCTAGATCTCTACTTTTCAAGGAAACCGGAATCCAGTCGATCGGATGTAAGTAGGCGGAGCTACGTCTCCCGGAAGAGAGGCAACTTTAAAGCGCGAATGGCTTTCAAATGGGGTGAAATAGGCCCACTTTGGGAGGCCGCAGCTCCTCCAAATCAGGTCCGAGAAGCACAATTCTGGTATATTTTGAAAGGGCGGATCTCTGGCTTTAAAACGCTTCTCTCGGTTTTTCGATTGGGCGCATAGTACCGGAGCAGACAGTAACGGCGCGCACCTACCCGCCACGCCAGGGCCTTTGGGGCTACAGGGTTGATCGACCCCTCGTTGGAAAGCTCTAGATCTCTACTTTTCAAGGAAACCGGAATCCAGTCGATCGGATGTAAGGAGGCGGAGCTACGTCTCCCGGAAGAGAGGCAACTTTAAAGCGCGAATGGCTTTCAAATGGGGTGAAATAGGCCCACTTTGGGAGGCCGCAGCTCCTCCAAATCAGGTCCGAGAAGCACAATTCTGGTATATTTTGAAAGGGCGGATCTCTGGCTTTAAAACTCTTCTCTCGGTTTTTCGATTGGGTGCATAGTACCGGAGCAGACAGTACCGGCGCGCACCTACCCGCCACGCCAGGGCCTTTGGGGCTACAGGGTTGATCGACCCCTCGTTGGAAAGCTCTAGATCTCTACTTTTCAAGGAAACCGGAATCCAGTCGATCGGATGTATGGAGGCGGAGCTACGTCTCCCGGAAGAGAGGCAACTTTAAAGCGCGAATGGCTTTCAAATGGGGTGAAATAGGCCCACTTTGGGAGGCCGCAGCTCCTCCAAATCAGGTCCGAGAAGCACAATTCTGGTGTATTTTGAAAGGGCGGATCTCTGGCTTTAAAAAGCTTCTCTCGGTTTTTCGATTGGGCGCATAGTACAGAAGAAGACATTACCGGCGCACACCTACACGCCACGCCGGGGCTTTTGGGGCTACAGGGTTGATCGACCGCTCGTTGGAAAGCTCTAGATCTCTACTTTTCAAGGAAACCGGAGTCCAGTCGATCGGTTGTAAGTAGGCGGAGCTACGTCTCCCGGAAGAGAGGCAACTTTAAAGCGCGAATGGCTTTCAAATGGGGTGAAATAGGCCCACTTTGGGAGGCCGCAGCTCCTCCAAATCAGGTCCGAGAAGCACAATTCTGGTATATTTTGAAAGGGCGGATCTCTGGCTTTAAAACGCTTCTCTCGGTTTTTCGATTGGGCGCATAGTACCGGAGAAGACAGTACCGGCGCACACCTACACGCCACGCCGGGGGCTTTGGGGCTACAGGGTTGATCGACCGCTCGTTGGAAAGCTCTAGATCTCTACTTTTCAAGGAAACCGGAGTCCAGTCGATCGGATGTAAGTAGGCGGAGCTAAGTCTCCCGGAAGAGAGGCAACTTTAAAGCGCGAATGGCTTTCAAATGGGGTGAAATAGGCCCACTTTGGGAGGCCGCAGCTCCTCCAAATCAGGTCCGAGAAGCACAATTCTGGTATATTTTGAAAGGGCGGATCTCTGGCTTTAAAACGCTTCTCTCGGTTTTTCGATTGGGCGCATAGGACTGGAGCAGACAGTACCGGCGCGCACCTACCCGCCACGCCAGGGCCTTTGGGGCTACAGGGTTTATCGACCCCTCGTTGGAAAGCTCTAGATCTCTACTTTTCAAGGAAACCGGAATCCAGTCGATCGGAAGTAAGGAGGCGGAGCTACGTGTCCCGGAAGAGAGGCAACTTTAAAGCGCGAATGGCTTTCAAATGGGGTGAAATAGGCCCACTTTGGGAGGCCGCAGCTCCTCCAAATCAGGTCCGAGAAGCACAATTCTGGTATATTTTGAAAGGGCGGATCTCTGGCTTTAAAACGCTTCTCTCGGTTTTTCGATTGGGCGCATAGGACTGGAGCAGACAGTACCGGCGCGCACCTACCCGCCACGCCGGGGCCTTTGGGGCTACAGGGTTGATCGACCCCTCGTTGGAAAGCTCTAGATCTCTACTTTTCAAGGAAACCGGAATCCAGTCGATCGGATGTAAGGAGGCGGAGCTACGTCTCCCGGAAGAGAGGCAACTTTAAAGCGCGAATGGCTTTCAAATGGGGTGAAATAGGCCCACTTTGGGAGGCCGCAGCTCCTCCAAATCAGGTCCGAGAAGTACAACTCTGGTATATTTTGAAAGGGCGGATCTCTGGCTTTAAAACGCTTCTCTCGGTTTTTCGATTGGGCGCATAATACTGGAGCAGACAGTACCGGCGCGCACCTACCCGCCACGCCAGGGCCTTTGGGGCTACAGGGTTGATCGACCCCTCGTTGGAAAGCTCTAGATCTCTACTTTTCAAGGAAACCGGAATCCAGTCGATCGGATGTAAGGAGGCGGAGCTACGTGTCCCGGAAGAGAGGCAACTTTAAAGCGCGAATGGCTTTCAAATGGGTTGAAATAGGCCCACTTTGGGAGGCCGCAGCTCCTCCAAATCAGGTCCGAGAAGCACAATTCTGGTATATTTTGAAAGGGCGGATCTCTGGCTTTAAAACGCTTCTCTCGGTTTTTTGATTGGGCGCATAGTACCGGAGCAGACAGTACCGGCGCGCACCTACCCGCCATGCCGGGGCCTTTGGGGCTACAGGGTTGATCGACCCTCGTTGGAAAGCTCTAGATCTCTACTTTTCAAGGAAACCGGAATCCAGTCGATCGGATGTAAGTAGGCGGAGCTACGTCTCCCGGAAGAGAGGCAACTTTAAAGCGCGAATGGCTTTCAAATGGGGTGAAATAGGCCCACTTTGGGAGGCCGCAGCTCCTCCAAATCAGGTCCGAGAAGCACAATTCTGGTATATTTTGAAAGGGCGGATCTCTGGCTTTAAAACTCTTCACTCGGTTTTTCGATTGGGCGCACAGTACCGGAGCAGACAGTACCGGCGCGCACCTACCCGCCACGCCGGGGCCTTTGGGGCTACAGGGTTGATCGACCCCTCGTTGGAAAGCTCTAGATCTCTGCTTTTCAAGGAAACCGGAATCCAGTCGATCGGATGTAAAGAGGCGGAGCTACGTCTCCCGGAAGAGAGGCAACTTTAAAGCGCGAATGGCTTTCAAATGGGGTGAAATATGCCCACTTTGGGAGGCCGCATCTCCTCCAAATCAGGTCCGAGAAGCACAATTCTGGTATGTTTTGAAAGGGCGGATCTCTGGCTTTAAAACTCTTCACTCGGTTTTTCGATTGGGCGCACAGTACCGGAGCAGACAGTACCGGCGCGCACCTACCCGCCACGCCGGGGCCTTTGGGGCTACAGGGTTGATCGACCCCTCGTTGGAAAGCTCTAGATCTCTGCTTTTCAAGGAAACCGGAATCCAGTCGATCGGATGTAAGGAGGCAGAGCTACAACCCCCGGAAGAGAGGCAACTTTAAAGCGCGAATGGCTTTCAAATGGGGTGAAATAGGCCCACTTTGGGAGGCCGCAGCTCCTCCAAATCAGGTCCGAGAAGCACAATTCTGGTATATTTTGAAAGGGCGGATCTCTGGCTTTAAAACGCTTCTCTCGGTTTTTCGATTGGGCGCATAGTACCGGAGCAGACAGTACCGGCTCGCACCTACCCGCCACGCCAGGGCCTTTGGGGCTACAGGGTTGATCGACCCCTCGTTGGAAAGCTCTAGATCTCTACTTTTCAAGGAAACCAGAATCCAGTCGATCGGATGTAAAGAGGCGGAGCTACGTCTCCCGGAAGAGAGGCAACTTTAAAGCGCGAATGGCTTTCAAATGGGGTGAAATAGGCCCACTTTGGGAGGCTGCAGCTCCTCCAAATCAGGTCCGAGAAGCACAATTCTGGTATATTTTGAAAGGGCGGATCTCTGGCTTTAAAAAGCTTCTCTCGGTTTTTCGATTGGGCGCATAGTACCGGAGCAGACAGTACCGGCGCGCACCTACCCGCCACGCCAGGGCCTTTGGGGCTACAGGGTTGATCGACCCCTCGTTGGAAAGCTCTAGATCTCTACTTTTCAAGGAAACCGGAATCCAGTTGATCGGATGTAAGGAGGCGGAGCTACGTCTCCCGGAAGAGAGGCAACTTTAAAGCGCGAATGGCTTTCAAATGGGGTGAAATAGGCCCACTTTGGGAGGCCGCAGCTCCTCCAAATCAGGTCCGAGAAGCACAATTCTGGTATATTTTGAAAGGGCGGATCTCTGGCTTTAAAACGCTTCTCTCGGTTTTTCGATTGGGCGCATAGTACCGGAGCAGACAGTACCGGCGCACACCTACACGCCACGCCGGGGCCTTTGGGGCTACAGGGTTGATCGACCCCTCGTTGGAAAGCTCTAGATCTCTACTTTTCAAGGAAACCGGAATCCAGTCGATCGGATGTAAGCAGGCGGAGCTACGTCTCCCGGAAGAGAGGCAACTTTAAAGCGCGAATGGCTTTCAAATGGGGTGAAATAGGCCCACTTTGGGAGGCCGCAGCTCCTCCAAATAAGGTCCGAGAAGCACAATTCTGGTATATTTTGAAAGGGCGGATCTCTGGCTTTAAAACTCTTCTCTCGGTTTTTCGATTGGGTGCATAGTACCGGAGCAGACAGTACCGGCGCGCACCTACCCGCCACGCGAGGGCCTTTGGGGCTACAGGGTTGATCGACCCCTCGTTGGAAAGCTCTAGATCTCTACTTTTCAAGGAAACCGGAATCCAGTCGATCGGATGTAAGGAGGCGGAGCTACGTGTCCCGGAAGAGAGGCAACTTTAAAGCGCGAATGGCTTTCAAATGGGGTGAAATATGCCCACTTTGGGAGGCCGCAGCTTTTCCAAATCAGGTCCGAGAAGCACAATTCTGGTATATTTTGAAAGGGCGGATCTCTGGCTTTAAAACGCTTCTCTCGGTTTTTCGATTGGGCGCATAGTACCGGAGCAGACAGTACCGGCGCACACCTACCCGCCACGCCGGGGCCTTTGGGGCTACAGGGTTGATCGACCCCTCGTTGGAAAGCTCTAGATCTCTACTTTTCAAGGAAACCGGAATCCAGTCGATCGGATGTAAGGAGGCGGAGCTACGTCTCCCGGAAGAGAGGCAACTTTAAAGCGCGAATGGCTTTCAAATGGGGTGAAATAGGCCCACTTTGGGAGGCCGCAGCTCCTCCAAATCAGGTCCGAGAAGCACAATTCTGGTATATTTTGAAAAGGCGGATCTCTGGCTTTAAAACTCTTCTCTCGGTTTTTCGATTGGGTGCATAGTACCGGAGCAGACAGTACCGGCGCGCACCTACCCGCCACGCCAGGGCCTTTGGGGCTACAGGGTTGATCGACCCCTCGTTGGAAAGCTCTAGATCTCTACTTTTCAAGGAAACCAGAATCCAGTCGATCGGATGTATGGAGGCGGAGCTACGTCTCCCGGAAGAGAGGCAACTTTAAAGCGCGAATGGCTTTCAAATGGGGTGAAATAGGCCCACTTTGGGAGGCCGCAGCTCCTCCAAATCAGGTCCGAGAAGCACAATTCTGGTATATTTTGAAAGGGCGGATCTCTGGCTTTAAAACGCTTCTCTCGGTTTTTCGATTGGGCGCATAGTACCGGAGCAGACAGTACCGGCGCACACCTACACGCCACGCCGGGGCCTTTGGGGCTACAGGGTTGATCGACCGCTCGTTGGAAAGCTCTAGATCTCTACTTTTCAAGGAAACCGGAGTCCAGTCGATCGGATGTAAGTAGGCGGAGCTACGTCTCCCGGAAGAGAGGCAACTTTAAAGCGCGAATGGCTTTCAAATGGGGTGAAATAGGCCCACTTTGGGAGGCCGCAGCTCCTCCAAATCAGGTCCGAGAAGCACAATTCTGGTATATTTTGAAAGGGCGGATCTCTGGCTTTAAAACGCTTCTCTCGGTTTTTCGATTGGGCGCATAGGACTGGAGCAGACAGTACCGGCGCGCACCTACCCGCCACGCCGGGGCCTTTGGGGCTACAGGGTTGATCGACCCCTCGTTGGAAAGCTCTAGATCTCTACTTTTCAAGGAAACCGGAATCCAGTCGATCGGATGTAAGGAGGCGGAGCTACGTCTCCCGGAAGAGAGGCAACTTTAAAGCGCGAATGGCTATCAAATGGGGTGAAATAGGCCCACTTTGGGAGGCCGCAGCTCCTCCAAATCAGGTCCGAGAAGCACAATTCTGGTATATTTTGAAAGGGCGGATCTCTGGCTTTAAAACGCTTCTCTCGGTTTTTCGATTGGGTGCATAGTACCGGAGCAGACAGTACCGGCACGCACCTACCCGCCACGCCGGGGCCTTTGGGGCTACAGGGTTGATCGACCCCTCGTTGGAAAGCTCTAGATCTCTACTTTTCAAGGAAACCGGAATCCAGTCGATCGGATGTAAGGAGGCGGAGCTACAACCCCCGGAAGAGAGGCAACTTTAAAGCGCGAATGGCTTTCAAATGGGGTGAAATAGGCCCACTTTGGGAGGCCGCAGCTCCTCCAAATCAGGTCCGAGAAGCACAATTCTGGTATATTTTGAAAGGGCGGATCTCTGGCTTTAAAACGCTTCTCTCTGTTTTTCGATTGGGCGCATAGTACCGGAGCAGACAGTACCGGCGCGCACCTACCCGCCACGCCGGGGCCTTTGGGGCTACAGGGTTGATCGACCCCTCGTTGGAAAGCTCTAGATCTCTACTTTTCAAGGAAACCGGAATCCAGTCGATCGGATGTAAGGAGGCGGAGCTACGTCTCCCGGAAGAGAGGCAACTTTAAAGCGCGAATGGCTATCAAATGGGGTGAAATAGGCCCACTTTGGGAGGCCGCAGCTCCTCCAAATCAGGTCCGAGAAGCACAATTCTGGTATATTTTGAAAGGGCGGATCTCTGGCTTTAAAACTCTTCTCTCGGTTTTTCGATTGGGCGCATAGTACCAGAGCAGACAGTACCGGCGCGCACCTACCCGCCACGCCGGGGCCTTTGGGGCTACAGGGTTGATCGACCCCTCGTTGGAAAGCTCTAGATCTCTACTTTTCAAGGAAACCGGAATCCAGTCGATCAGATGTAAGGAGGCGGAGCTACAACCCCCGGAAGAGAGGCAACTTTAAAGCGCTAATGGCTTTCAAATGGGGTGAAATAGGCCCACTTTGGGAGGCCGCAGCTCCTCCAAATCAGGTCCAAGAAGCACAATTCTGGTATATTTTGAAAGGGCGGATCTCTGGCTTTAAAACGCTTCTCTCAGTTTTTCGATTGGGCGCATAGTACCGGAGCAAACAGTACCGGCGCACACCTACCCGCTACGCCGGGGCCTTTGGGGCTACAGGGTTGATTGACCCCTCGTTGGAAAGCTCTAGATCTCTACTTTTCAAGGAAACCGGAATCCAGTCGATCGGATGTAAGGAGGCGGAGCTACGTCTCCCGGAAGAGAGGCAACTTTAAAGCGCGAATGGCTTTCAAATGGGGTGAAATATGCCCACTTTGGGAGGCCGCAGCTCCTCCAAATCAGGTCCGAGAAGCACAATTCTGGTACATTTTGAAAGGGCGGATCTCTGGCTTTAAAACGCTTCTCTCGGTTTTTCGATTGGGTGCATAGTACCGGAGCAGACAGTACCGGCGCGCACCTACCCGCCACGCCGGGGCCTTTGGGGCTACAGGGTTGATCGTCCCCTCGTTGGAAAGCTCTAGATCTCTACTTTTCAAGTGAACCGGAATCCAGTCGATCGGATGTAAGTAGGCGGAGCTACGTCTCCCAGAAGAGAGGCAACTTTAAAGCACGAATGGCTTTCAAATGGGGTGAAATAGGCCCACTTTGGGAGGCCGCAGCTCCTCCAAATCAGGTCCGAGAAGCACAATTCTGGTATATTTTGAAAGGGCGGATCTCTGGCTTTAAAACGCTTCTCTCGGTTTTTCGATTGGGCGCATAGTACCGGAGCAGACAGTACCGGCTCGCACCTACCCGCCACGCCAGGGCCTTTGGGGCTACAGGGTTGATCGACCGCTCGTTGGAAAGCTCTAGATCTCTACTTTTCAAGGAAATCGGAGTCCAGTCGATCGGTTGTAAGTAGGCGGAGCTACGTCTCCCGGAAGAGAGGCAACTTTAAAGCGCAAATGGCTTTCAAATGGGGTGAAATAGGCCCACTTTGGGAGGCCGCAGCTCCTCCAAATCAGGTCCGAGAAGCACAATTCTGGTATATTTTGAAAGGGCGGATCTCTGGCTTTAAAACTCTTCTCTCGGTTTTTCGATTGGGTGCATAGTACCGGAGCAGACAGTACCGGCGCGCACCTACCCGCCACGCCAGGGCCTTTGGGGCTACAGGGTTGATCGACCCCTCGTTGGAAAGCTCTAGATCTCTACTTTTCAAGGAAACCGGAATCCAGTCGATCGGATGTAAGGAGGCGGAGCTACGTCTCCCGGAAGAGAGGCAACTTTAAAGCGCGAATGGCTTTCAAATGGGGTGAAATATGCCCACTTTGGGAGGCCGCAGCTTTTCCAAATCAGGTCCGAGAAGCACAATTCTGGTATATTTTGAAAGGGCGGATCTCTGGCTTTAAAACGCTTCTCTCGGTTTTTCGATTGGGCGCATAGTACCGGAGCAGACAGTACCGGCGCACACCTACCCGCCACGCCGGGGCCTTTGGGGCTACAGGGTTGATCGACCCCTCGTTGGAAAGCTCTAGATCTCTACTTTTCAAGGAAACCGGAATCCAGTCGATCGGATGTAAGGAGGCGGAGCTACGTCTCCCGGAAGAGAGGCAACTTTAAAGCGCGAATGGCTTTCAAATGGGGTGAAATAGGCCCACTTTGGGAGGCCGCAGCTCCTCCAAATCAGGTCCGAGAAGCACAACTCTGGTATATTTTGAAAGGGCGGATCTCTGGCTTTAAAACGCTTCTCTCGGTTTTTCGATTGGGCGCATAGGACTGGAGCAGACAGTACCGGCGCGCACCTACCCGCCACGCCGGGGCCTTTGGGGCTACAGGGTTGATCGACCCCTCGTTGGAAAGCTCTAGATCTGTACTTTTCAAGGAAACCGGAATCCAGTCGATCGGATGTAAGGAGGCGGAGCTACGTCTCCCGGAAGAGAGGCAACTTTAAAGCGCGAATGGCTTTCAAATGGGGTGAAATAGGCCCACTTTGGGAGGCCGCAGCTCCTCCAAATCAGGTCCGAGAAGCACAATTCTGGTATATTTTGAAAGGGCGGATCTCTGGCTTTAAAACTCTTCTCTCGGTTTTTCGATTGGGTGCATAGTACCGGAGCAGACAGTACCGGCGCGCACCTACCCGCCACGCCAGGGCCTTTGGGGCTACAGGGTTGATCGACCCCTCGTTGGAAAGCTCTAGATCTCTACTTTTCAAGGAAACCGGAATCCAGTCGATCGGATGTAAGGAGGCGGAGCTACGTCTCCCGGAAGAGAGGCAACTTTAAAGCGCGAATGGCTTTCAAATGGGGTGAAATAGGCCCACTTTGGGAGGCCGCAGCTCCTCCAAATCAGGTCCGAGAAGCACAATTCTGGTATATTTTGAAAGGGCGGATCTCTGGCTTTAAAACTCTTCTCTCGGTTTTTCGATTGGGTGCATAGTACCGGAGCAGACAGTACCGGCGCGCACCTACCCGCCACGCCAGGGCCTTTGGGGCTACAGGGTTGATCGACCCCTCGTTGGAAAGCTCTAGATCTCTACTTTTCAAGGAAACCGGAATCCAGTCGATCGGATGTAAGGAGGCGGAGCTACGTCTCCCGGAAGAGAGGCAACTTTAAAGCGCGAATGGCTTTCAAATGGGGTGAAATATGCCCACTTTGGGAGGCCGCAGCTTTTCCAAATCAGGTCCGAGAAGCACAATTCTGGTATATTTTGAAAGGGCGGATCTCTGGCTTTAAAACGCTTCTCTCGGTTTTTCGATTGGGCGCATAGTACCGGAGCAGACAGTACCGGCGCACACCTACCCGCCACGCCGGGGCCTTTGGGGCTACAGGGTTGATCGACCCCTCGTTGGAAAGCTCTAGATCTCTACTTTTCAAGGAAACCGGAATCCAGTCGATCGGATGTAAGTAGGCGGAGCTACGTCTCCCGGAAGAGAGGCAACTTTAAAGCGCGAATGGCTTTCAAATGGGGTGAAATAGGCCCACTTTGGGAGGCCGCAGCTCCTCCAAATCAGGTCCGAGAAGCACAACTCTGGTATATTTTGAAAGGGCGGATCTCTGGCTTTAAAACGCTTCTCTCGGTTTTTCGATTGGGCGCATAGGACTGGAGCAGACAGTACCGGCGCGCACCTACCCGCCACGCCGGGGCCTTTGGGGCTACAGGGTTGATCGACCCCTCGTTGGAAAGCTCTAGATCTCTACTTTTCAAGGAAACCGGAATCCAGTCGATCGGATGTAAGGAGGCGGAGCTACGTCTCCCGGAAGAGAGGCAACTTTAAAGCGCGAATGGCTTTCAAATGGGGTGAAATAGGCCCACTTTGGGAGGCCGCAGCTCCTCCAAATCAGGTCCGAGAAGCACAATTCTGGTATATTTTGAAAGGGCGGATCTCTGGCTTTAAAACTCTTCTCTCGGTTTTTCGATTGGGTGCATAGTACCGGAGCAGACAGTACCGGCGCGCACCTACCCGCCACGCCAGGGCCTTTGGGGCTACAGGGTTGATCGACCCCTCGTTGGAAAGCTCTAGATCTCTACTTTTCAAGGAAACCGGAATCCAGTCGATCGGATGTATGGAGGCGGAGCTACGTCTCCCGGAAGAGAGGCAACTTTAAAGCGCGAATGGCTTTCAAATGGGGTGAAATAGGCCCACTTTGGGAGGCCGCAGCTCCTCCAAATCAGGTCCGAGAAGCACAACTCTGGTATATTTTGAAAGGGCGGATCTCTGGCTTTAAAACGCTTCTCTCGGTTTTTCGATTGGGCGCATAGGACTGGAGCAGACAGTACCGGCGCGCACCTACCCGCCACGCCGGGGCCTTTGGGGCTACAGGGTTGATCGACCCCTCGTTGGAAAGCTCTAGATCTCTACTTTTCAAGGAAACCGGAATCCAGTCGATCGGATGTAAGGAGGCGGAGCTACGTCTCCCGGAAGAGAGGCAACTTTAAAGCGCGAATGGCTTTCAAATGGGGTGAAATAGGCCCACTTTGGGAGGCCGCAGCTCCTCCAAATCAGGTCCGAGAAGCACAATTCTGGTATATTTTGAAAGGGCGGATCTCTGGCTTTAAAACTCTTCTCTCGGTTTTTCGATTGGGTGCATAGTACCGGAGCAGACAGTACCGGCGCGCACCTACCCGCCACGCCAGGGCCTTTGGGGCTACAGGGTTGATCGACCCCTCGTTGGAAAGCTCTAGATCTCTACTTTTCAAGGAAACCGGAATCCAGTCGATCGGATGTAAGGAGGCGGAGCTACGTCTCCCGGAAGAGAGGCAACTTTAAAGCGCGAATGGCTTTCAAATGGGGTGAAATATGCCCACTTTGGGAGGCCGCAGCTTTTCCAAATCAGGTCCGAGAAGCACAATTCTGGTATATTTTGAAAGGGCGGATCTCTGGCTTTAAAACGCTTCTCTCGGTTTTTCGATTGGGCGCATAGTACCGGAGCAGACAGTACCGGCGCACACCTACCCGCCACGCCGGGGCCTTTGGGGCTACAGGGTTGATCGACCCCTCGTTGGAAAGCTCTAGATCTCTACTTTTCAAGGAAACCGGAATCCAGTCGATCGGATGTAAGTAGGCGGAGCTACGTCTCCCGGAAGAGAGGCAACTTTAAAGCGCGAATGGCTTTCAAATGGGGTGAAATAGGCCCACTTTGGGAGGCCGCAGCTCCTCCAAATCAGGTCCGAGAAGCACAATTCTGGTATATTTTGAAAGGGCGGATCTCTGGCTTTAAAACGCTTCTCTCGGTTTTTCGATTGGGCGCATAGGACTGGAGCAGACAGTACCGGCGCGCACCTACCCGCCACGCCGGGGCCTTTGGGGCTACAGGGTTGATCGACCCCTCGTTGGAAAGCTCTAGATCTCTACTTTTCAAGGAAACCGGAATCCAGTCGATCGGATGTAAGGAGGCGGAGCTACGTCTCCCGGAAGAGAGGCAACTTTAAAGCGCGAATGGCTATCAAATGGGGTGAAATAGGCCCACTTTGGGAGGCCGCAGCTCCTCCAAATCAGGTCCGAGAAGCACAATTCTGGTATATTTTGAAAGGGCGGATCTCTGGCTTTAAAACGCTTCTCTCGGTTTTTCGATTGGGTGCATAGTACCGGAGCAGACAGTACCGGCACGCACCTACCCGCCACGCCGGGGCCTTTGGGGATACAGGGTTGATCGACCCCTCGTTGGAAAGCTCTAGATCTCTACTTTTCAAGGAAACCGGAATCCAGTCGATCGGATGTAAGGAGGCGGAGCTACAACCCCCGGAAGAGAGGCAACTTTAAAGCGCGAATGGCTTTCAAATGGGGTGAAATAGGCCCACTTTGGGAGGCCGCAGCTCCTCCAAATCAGGTCCGAGAAGCACAATTCTGGTATATTTTGAAAGGGCGGATCTCTGGCTTTAAAAAGCTTCTCTCTGTTTTTCGATTGGGCGCATAGTACCGGAGCAGACAGTACCGGCGCGCACCTACCCGCCACGCCAGGGCCTTTGGGGCTACAGGGTTGATCGACCCCTCGTTGGAAAGCTCTAGATCTCTACTTTTCAAGGAAACCGGAATCCAGTCGATCGGATGTAAGGAGGCGGAGCTACGTCTCCCGGAAGAGAGGCAACTTTAAAGCGCGAATGGCTTTCAAATGGGGTGAAATAGGCCCACTTTGGGAGGCCGCAGCTCCTCCAAATCAGGTCCGAGAAGCACAATTCTGGTATATTTTGAAAGGGCGGATCTCTGGCTTTAAAACTCTTCTCTCGGTTTTTCGATTGGGTGCATAGTACCGGAGCAGACAGTACCGGCGCGCACCTACCCGCCACGCCAGGGCCTTTGGGGCTACAGGGTTGATCGACCCCTCGTTGGAAAGCTCTAGATCTCTACTTTTCAAGGAAACCGGAATCCAGTCGATCGGATGTATGAAGGCGGAGCTACGTCTCCCGGAAGAGAGGCAACTTTAAAGCGCGAATGGCTTTCAAATGGGGTGAAATAGGCCCACTTTGGGAGGCCGCAGCTCCTCCAAATCAGGTCCGAGAAGCACAATTCTGGTATATTTTGAAAGGGCGGATCTCTGGCTTTAAAAAGCTTCTCTCGGTTTTTCGATTGGGCGCATAGTACAGGAGAAGACAGTACCGGCGCACACCTACACGCCACGCCGGGGCCTTTGGGGCTACAGGGTTGATCGACCGCTCGTTGGAAAGCTCTAGATCTCTACTTTTCAAGGAAACCGGAGTCCAGTCGATCGGTTGTAAGTAGGCGGAGCTACGTCTCCCGGAAGAGAGGCAACTTTAAAGCGCGAATGGCTTTCAAATGGGGTGAAATAGGCCCACTTTGGGAGGCCGCAGCTCCTCCAAATCAGGTCCGAGAAGCACAATTCTGGTATATTTTGAAAGGGCGGATCTCTGGCTTTAAAACTCTTCTCTCGGTTTTTCGATTGGGTGCATAGTACCGGAGCAGACAGTACCGGCGCGCACCTACCCGCCACGCCAGGGCCTTTGGGGCTACAGGGTTGATCGACCCCTCGTTGGAAAGCTCTAGATCTCTACTTTTCAAGGAAACCGGAATCCAGTCGATCGGATGTATGGAGGCGGAGCTACGTCTCCCGGAAGAGAGGCAACTTTAAAGCGCGAATGGCTTTCAAATGGGGTGAAATAGGCCCACTTTGGGAGGCCGCAGCTCCTCCAAATCAGGTCCGAGAAGCACAATTCTGGTATATTTTGAAAGGGCGGATCTCTGGCTTTAAAAGCTTCTCTCGGTTTTTCGATTGGGCGCATAGTACAGGAGAAGACAGTACCGGCGCACGCCTACACGCCACGCCGGGGCCTTTGGGGCTACAGGGTTGATCGACCGCTCGTTGGAAAGCTCTAGATCTCTACTTTTCAAGGAAACCGGAGTCCAGTCGATCGGTTGTAAGTAGGCGGAGCTACGTCTCCCGGAAGAGAGGCAACTTTAAAGCGCGAATGGCTTTCAAATGGGGTGAAATAGGCCCACTTTGGGAGGCCGCAGCTCCTCCAAATCAGGTCCGAGAAGCACAATTCTGGTATATTTTGAAAGGGCGGATCTCTGGCTTTAAAACGCTTCTCTCGGTTTTTCGATTGGGCGCATAGTACCGGAGAAGACAGTACCGGCGCACACCTACACGCCACGCCGGGGCCTTTGGGGCTACAGGGTTGATCGACCGCTCGTTGGAAAGCTCTAGATCTCTACTTTTCAAGGAAACCGGAGTCCAGTCGATCGGATGTAAGTAGGCGGAGCTAAGTCTCCCGGAAGAGAGGCAACTTTAAAGCGCGAATGGCTTTCAAATGGGGTGAAATAGGCCCACTTTGGGAGGCCGCAGCTCCTCCAAATCAGGTCCGAGAAGCACAATTCTGGTATATTTTGAAAGGGCGGATCTCTGGCTTTAAAACGCTTCTCTCAGTTTTTCGATTGGGCGCATAGTACCGGAGCAAACAGTACCGGCGCACACCTACCCGCCACGCCGGGGCCTTTGGGGCTACAGGGTTGATTGACCCCTCGTTGGAAAGCTCTAGATCTCTACTTTTCAAGGAAACCGGAATCCAGTCGATCGGATGTAAGGAGGCGGAGCTACGTCTCCCGGAAGAGAGGCAACTTTAAAGCGCGAATGGCTTTCAAATGGGGTGAAATATGCCCACTTTGGGAGGCCGCAGCTCCTCCAAATCAGGTCCGAGAAGCACAATACTGGTATATTTTGAAAGGGCGGATCTCTGGCTTTAAAACGCTTCTCTCTGTTTTTCGATTGGGCGCATAGTACCGGAGCAGACAGTACCGGCGCGCACCTACCCGCCACGCCGGGGCCTTTGGGGCTACAGGGTTGATCGACCCCTCGTTGGAAAGCTCTAGATCTCTACTTTTCAAGAAAACCGGAATCCAGTCGATCGGATGTAAGTAGGCGGAGCTACGTCTCCCAGAAGAGAGGCAACTTTAAAGCGCGAATGGCTTTCAAATGGGGTGAAATAGGCCCAATTTGGGAGGCCGCAGCTCCTCCAAATCAGGTCCGAGAAGCACAATTCTGGTATATTTTGAAAGGGCGGATCTCTGGCTTTAAAACGCTTCTCTCGGTTTTTCGATTGGGCGCATAGTACCGGAGCAGACCAGTACCGGCGCGCACCTACCCGCCACGCCAGGGCCTTTGGGCTACAGGGTTGATCGACCCCTCGTTGGAAAGCTCTAGATCTCTACTTTTCAAAGAAACCAGAATCCAGTCGATCGGATGTAAAGAGGCGGAGCTACGTCTCCCGGAAGAGAGGCAACTTTAAAGCGCGAATGGCTTTCAAATGGGGTGAAATAGGCCCACTTTGGGAGGCCGCAGCTCTCCAAATCAGGTCCGAGAAGCACAATTCTGGTATATTTTGAAAGGGCAGATCTCTGTCTTTAAAAAGCTTCTCTCGGTTTTTCGATTGGGCGCACAGTACCGGAGCAGACAGTACCGGCGCACACCTACCCGCCACGCCGGGGCCTTTGGGCTACTGGGTGATCGACCCCTCGTTGGAAAGCTCTAGATCTCTACTTTTCAAGGAAACCGGAATCCAGTCGATCGGATGTAAGTAGGCGGAGCTACGTCTCCCAGAAGAGAGGCAACTTTAAAGCGCGAATGGCTTTCAAATGGGGTGAAATAGGCCCACTTTGGGAGGCCGCAGCTCCTCCAAATCAGGTCCGAGAAGCACAATTCTGGTATATTTTGAAAGGGCGGATCTCTGGCTTTAAAACGCTTCTCTCGGTTTTTCAATTGGGCGCATAGTACCGGAGCAGACAGTACCGGCTCGCACCTACCCGCCACGCCAGGGCATTTGGGGCTACAGGGTTGATCGACCCCTGGTTGGAAAGCTCTAGATCTCTACTTTTCAAGGAAACCAGAATCCAGTCGATCGGATGTAAAGAGGCGGAGCTACGTCTCCCGGAAGAGAGGCAACTTTAAAGCGCGAATGGCTTTCAAATGGGGTGAAATAGGCCCACTTTGGGAGGCCGCAGCTCCTCCAAATCAGGTCCGAGAAGCACAATTCTGGTATATTTTGAAAGGGCGGATCTCTGGCTTTAAAAAGCTTCTCTCGGTTTTTCGATTGGGCGCATAGTACCGGAGCAGACAGTAACGGCGCGCACCTACCCGCCACGCCAGGGCCTTTGGGGCTACAGGGTTGATCGACCCCTCGTTGGAAAGCTCTAGATCTCTACTTTTCAAGGAAACCAGAATCCAGTCGATCGGATGTAAGGAGGCGGAGCTACGTCTCCCGGAAGAGAGGCAACTTTAAAGCGCGAATGGCTTTCAAATGGGGTGAAATAGGCCCACTTTGGGAGGCCACAGCTCCTCCAAATCAGGTCCGAGAAGCACAATTCTGGTATATTTTGAAAGGGCGGATCTCTGGCTTTAAAACGCTTCTCTCGGTTTTTCGATTGGGCGCATAGTACCGGAGCAGACAGTACCGGCGCGCACCTACCCGCCACGCCGGGGCCTTTGGGGCTACAGGGTTGATCGACCCCTCGTTGGAAAGCTCTAGATCTCTACTTTTCAAGGAAACCGGAATCCAGTCGATCGGATGTAAGTAGGCGGAGCTACGTCTCCCGGAAGAGAGGCAACTTTAAAGCGCGAATGGCTTTCAAATGGGGTGAAATAGGCCCACTTTGGGAGGCCGCAGCTCCTCCAAATCAGGTCCGAGAAGCACAATTCTGGTATATTTTGAAAGGGCGGATCTCTGGCTTTAAAACGCTTCTCTCGGTTTTTCGATTGGGCGCATAGTACCGGAGCAGACAGTAACGGCGCGCACCTACCCGCCACGCCAGGGCCTTTGGGGCTACAGGGTTGATCGACCCCTCGTTGGAAAGCTCTAGATCTCTACTTTTCAAGGAAACCGGAATCCAGTCGATCGGATGTAAGGAGGCGGAGCTACGTCTCCCGGAAGAGAGGCAACTTTAAAGCGCGAATGGCTTTCAAATGGGGTGAAATAGGCCCACTTTGGGAGGCCGCAGCTCCTCCAAATCAGGTCCGAGAAGCACAATTCTGGTATATTTTGAAAGGGCGGATCTCTGGCTTTAAAACTCTTCTCTCGGTTTTTCGATTGGGTGCATAGTACCGGAGCAGACAGTACCGGCGCGCACCTACCCGCCACGCCAGGGCCTTTGGGGCTACAGGGTTGATCGACCCCTCGTTGGAAAGCTCTAGATCTCTACTTTTCAAGGAAACCGGAATCCAGTCGATCGGATGTATGGAGGCGGAGCTACGTCTCCCGGAAGAGAGGCAACTTTAAAGCGCGAATGGCTTTCAAATGGGGTGAAATAGGCCCACTTTGGGAGGCCGCAGCTCCTCCAAATCAGGTCCGAGAAGCACAATTCTGGTGTATTTTGAAAGGGCGGATCTCTGGCTTTAAAAAGCTTCTCTCGGTTTTTCGATTGGGTGCATAGTACAGAAGAAGACATTACCGGCGCACACCTACACGCCACGCCGGGGCTTTTGGGGCTACAGGGTTGATCGACCGCTCGTTGGAAAGCTCTAGATCTCTACTTTTCAAGGAAACCGGAGTCCAGTCGATCGGTTGTAAGTAGGCGGAGCTACGTCTCCCGGAAGAGAGGCAACTTTAAAGCGCGAATGGCTTTCAAATGGGGTGAAATAGGCCCACTTTGGGAGGCCGCAGCTCCTCCAAATCAGGTCCGAGAAGCACAATTCTGGTATATTTTGAAAGGGCGGATCTCTGGCTTTAAAACGCTTCTCTCGGTTTTTCGATTGGGCGCATAGTACCGGAGAAGACAGTACCGGCGCACACCTACACGCCACGCCGGGGCCTTTGGGGCTACAGGGTTGATCGACCGCTCGTTGGAAAGCTCTAGATCTCTACTTTTCAAGGAAACCGGAGTCCAGTCGATCGGATGTAAGTAGGCGGAGCTAAGTCTCCCGGAAGAGAGGCAACTTTAAAGCGCGAATGGCTTTCAAATGGGGTGAAATAGGCCCACTTTGGGAGGCCGCAGCTCCTCCAAATCAGGTCCGAGAAGCACAATTCTGGTATATTTTGAAAGGGCGGATCTCTGGCTTTAAAACGCTTCTCTCGGTTTTTCGATTGGGCGCATAGGACTGGAGCAGACAGTACCGGCGCGCACCTACCCGCCACGCCAGGGCCTTTGGGGCTACAGGGTTTATCGACCCCTCGTTGGAAAGCTCTAGATCTCTACTTTTCAAGGAAACCGGAATCCAGTCGATCGGAAGTAAGGAGGCGGAGCTACGTGTCCCCGGAAGAGAGGCAACTTTAAAGCGCGAATGGCTTTCAAATGGGGTGAAATAGGCCCACTTTGGGAGGCCGCAGCTCCTCCAAATCAGGTCCGAGAAGCACAATTCTGGTATATTTTGAAAGGGCGGATCTCTGGCTTTAAAACGCTTCTCTCGGTTTTTCGATTGGGCGCATAGGACTGGAGCAGACAGTACCGGCGCGCACCTACCCGCCACGCCGGGGCCTTTGGGGCTACAGGGTTGATCGACCCCTCGTTGGAAAGCTCTAGATCTCTACTTTTCAAGGAAACCGGAATCCAGTCGATCGGATGTAAGGAGGCGGAGCTACGTCTCCCGGAAGAGAGGCAACTTTAAAGCGCGAATGGCTTTCAAATGGGGTGAAATAGGCCCACTTTGGGAGGCCGCAGCTCCTCCAAATCAGGTCCGAGAAGTACAACTCTGGTATATTTTGAAAGGGCGGATCTCTGGCTTTAAAACGCTTCTCTCGGTTTTTTCGATTGGGCGCATAATACTGGAGCAGACAGTACCGGTGCGCACCTACCCGCCACGCCAGGGCCTTTGGGGCTACAGGGTTGATCGACCCCTCGTTGGAAAGCTCTAGATCTCTACTTTTCAAGGAAACCGGAATCCAGTCGATCGGATGTAAGGAGGCGGAGCTACGTGTCCCGGAAGAGAGGCAACTTTAAAGCGCGAATGGCTTTCAAATGGGTTGAAATAGGCCCACTTTGGGAGGCCGCAGCTCCTCCAAATCAGGTCCGAGAAGCACAATTCTGGTATATTTTGAAAGGGCGGATCTCTGGCTTTAAAACGCTTCTCTCGGTTTTTCGATTGGGCGCATAGGACTGGAGCAGACAGTACCGGCGCGCACCTACCCGCCACGCCGGGGCCTTTGGGGCTACAGGGTTGATCGACCCCTCGTTGGAAAGCTCTAGATCTCTACTTTTCAAGGAACCGGAATCCAGTCGATCGGATGTAAGGAGGCGGAGCTACGTCTCCCGGACGAGAGGCAACTTTAAAGCGCGAATGGCTTTCAAATGGGGTGAAATAGGCCCACTTTGGGAGGCCGCAGCTCCTCCAAATCAGGTCCGAGAAGCACAATTCTGGTATATTTTGAAAGGGCGGATCTCTGGCTTTAAAACTCTTCTCTCGGTTTTTCGATTGGGTGCATAGTACCGGAGCAGACAGTACCGGCGCGCACCTACCCGCCACGCCAGGGCCTTTGGGGCTACAGGGTTGATCGACCCCTCGTTGGAAAGCTCTAGATCTCTACTTTTCAAGGAAACCGGAATCCAGTCGATCGGATGTATGGAGGCGGAGCTACGTCTCCCGGAAGAGAGGCAACTTTAAAGCGCGAATGGCTTTCAAATGGGGTGAAATAGGCCCACTTTGGGAGGCCGCAGCTCCTCCAAATCAGGTCCGAGAAGCACAATTCTGGTATATTTTGAAAGGGCGGATCTCTGGCTTTAAAACGCTTCTCTCGGTTTTTTGATTGGGCGCATAGTACCGGAGCAGACAGTACCGGCGCGCACCTACCCGCCATGCCGGGGCCTTTGGGGCTACAGGGTTGATCGACCCTCGTTGGAAAGCTCTAGATCTCTACTTTTCAAGGAAACCGGAATCCAGTCGATCGGATGTAAGTAGGCGGAGCTACGTCTCCCGGAAGAGAGGCAACTTTAAAGCGCGAATGGCTTTCAAATGGGGTGAAATAGGCCCACTTTGGGAGGCCGCAGCTCCTCCAAATCAGGTCCGAGAAGCACAATTCTGGTATATTTTGAAAGGGCGGATCTCTGGCTTTAAAACTCTTCACTCGGTTTTTCGATTGGGCGCACAGTACCGGAGCAGACAGTACCGGCGCGCACCTACCCGCCACGCCGGGGCCTTTGGGGCTACAGGGTTGATCGACCCCTCGTTGGAAAGCTCTAGATCTCTGCTTTTCAAGGAAACCGGAATCCAGTCGATCGGATGTAAAGAGGCGGAGCTACGTCTCCCGGAAGAGAGGCAACTTTAAAGCGCGAATGGCTTTCAAATGGGGTGAAATATGCCCACTTTGGGAGGCCGCATCTCCTCCAAATCAGGTCCGAGAAGCACAATTCTGGTATGTTTTGAAAGGGCGGATCTCTGGCTTTAAAACTCTTCACTCGGTTTTTCGATTGGGCGCACAGTACCGGAGCAGACAGTACCGGCGCGCACCTACCCGCCACGCCGGGGCCTTTGGGGCTACAGGGTTGATCGACCCCTCGTTGGAAAGCTCTAGATCTCTGCTTTTCAAGGAAACCGGAATCCAGTCGATCGGATGTAAGGAGGCAGAGCTACAACCCCCGGAAGAGAGGCAACTTTAAAGCGCGAATGGCTTTCAAATGGGGTGAAATAGGCCCACTTTGGGAGGCCGCAGCTCCTCCAAATCAGGTCCGAGAAGCACAATTCTGGTATATTTTGAAAGGGCGGATCTCTGGCTTTAAAAGTCTTCTCTCGGTTTTTCGATTGGGCGCATAGTACCGGAGCAGACAGTACCGGCGCGCACCTACCCGCCACGCCGGGGCCTTTGGGGCTACAGGGCTGATCGACCCCTCGTTGGAAAGCTCTAGATCTCTACTTTTCAAGGAAACCGGAATCCAGTCGATCGGATGTAAGGAGGCGGAGCTACAACCCCCGGAAGAGAGGCAACTTTAAAGCGCGAATGGCTTTCAAATGGGGTGAAATAGGCCCACTTTGGGAGGCCGCAGCTCCTCCAAATCAGGTCCGAGAAGCACAATTCTGGTATATTTTGAAAGGGCAGGTCTCTGGCTTTAAAACGCTTCTCTCGGTTTTATCGATTGGGCGCATAGTACCGGAGCAGACAGTACCGGCGCGCACCTACCCGCCACGCCGGGGCCTTTGGGACTACAGGGTTGATCGACCCCTCGTTGGAAAGCTCTAGATCTCTACTTTTCAAGGAAACCGGAATCCAGTCGATCGGATGTAAGGAGGCGGAGCTACGTCTCCCGGAATAGAGGCAACTTTAAAGCGGCGAATGGCTTTCAAATGGGGTGAAATAGGCCCACTTTGGGAGGCCGCAGCTCCTCCAAATCAGGTCCGAGAAGCACAATTCTGGTATTTTTTGAAAGGGCGGATCTCTGGCATTAAAACGCTTCTCTCGGTTTTTCGATTGGGCGCATAGTACCGGAGCAGACAGTACCGGCGCGCACCTACCCGCCACGCCGGGCCTTTGGGGCTACAGGGTTGATCGACCCCTCGTTGGAAAGCTCTAGATCTCTACTTTTCAAGGAAACCGGAATCCAGTCGATCGGATGTAAGGAGGCGGAGCTACGTCTCCCGGAAGAGAGGCAACTTTAAAGCGTGAATGGCTTTCAAATGGGGTGAAATAGGCCCACTTTGGGAGGCCGCAGCTCCTCCAAATCAGGTCCGAGAAACACAATTCTGGTATATTTGAAAGGGAGGATCTCTGGCTTTAAAACGCTTCTCTCGGTTTTCGATTGGGCGCACAGTACCGGAGCAGACAGTACCGGCGCGCACCTACCCACCACGCCGGGGCCTTTGGGGCTACAGGGTTGATCGACCCCTCGTTGGAAAGCTCTAGATCTTTACTTTTCAAGGAAACCGGAATCCAGTCGATCGGATGTAAGGAGGCGGAGCTACGTCTCCTCGGAAGAGAGGCAACTTTAAAGCGCGAATGGCTTTCAATGGGGTGAAATAGGCCCACTTTGGGAGGCCGCAGCTCCTCCAAATCAGGTCCGAGAAACACAATTCTGGTATATTTTGAAAGGGAGGATCTCTGGCTTTAAAACGCTTCTCTCGGTTTTTCGATTGGGCGCACAGTACCGGAGCAGACAGTACCGGCGCGCACCTACCCACCACGCGGGCCTTTGGGGCTACAGGGTTGATCGACCCCTCGTTGGAAAGCTCTAGATCTCTACTTTTCAAGGAAACCGGAATCCAGTCGATCGGATGTAAGGAGGCGGAGCTACGTCTCCCGGAAGAGAGGCAACTTTAAGCTGCGAATGGCTTTCAAATGGGGTGAAATAGGCCCACTTTGGGAGGCCGCAGCTCCTCCAAATCAGGTCCGAGAAGCACAATTCTGGTATATTTTGAAAGGGCGGATCTCTGGCTTTAAAATTCTTCTCTCGGTTTTTCGATGGGGCGCATAGTACCGGAGCAGACAGTACCGGCGCGCACCTACCCGCCACGCCGGGGCCTTTGGGGCTACAGGGTTGATCGACCCCTCGTTGGAAAGCTCTAGATCTCTACTTTTCAAGGAAACCGGAATCCAGTCGATCGGATGTAAGGAGGCGGAGCTACGTCTCCCGGAAGAGAGGCAACTTTAAAGCGCGAATGGCTTTCAAATGGGGTGAAATAGGCCCACTAACTTTGGGAGGCCGCAGCTCCTCCAAATCAGGTCCGAGAAGCACAATTCTGGTATATTTTGAAAGGGCGGATCTCTGGCTTTAAAACGCTTCTCTCGGTTTTATCGATTGGGCGCATAGTACCGGAGCAGACAGTACCGGCGCGCACCTACCCGCCACGCCGGGGCCTTTGGTGCTACAGGGTTGATCGACCCCCTCGTTGGAAAGCTCTAGATCTCTACTTTTCAAGGAAACCGGAATCCAGTCGATCGGATGTAAGGAGCGGAGCTACAACCCCCGGAAGAGAGGCAACTTTAAAGCGCGAATGGCTTTCAAATGGGGTGAAATAGGCCCACTTTGGGAGGCCGCAGCTCCTCCAAATCAGGTCCGAGAAGCACAATTCTGGTATATTTTGAAAGGGCAGGTCTCTGGCTTTAAAACGCTTCTCTCGGTTTTATCGATTGGGGCGCATAGTACCGGAGCAGACAGTACCGGCGCGCACCTACCCGCCACGCCGGGGCCTTTGGGGCTACAGGGTTGATCGACCCCTCGTTGGAAAGCTCTAGATCTCTACTTTTCAAGGAAACCGGAATCCAGTCGATCGGATGTAAGGAGGCGGAGCTACGTCTCCCGGAATAGAGGCAACTTTAAAGCGCGAATGGCTTTCAAATGGGGTGAAATAGGCCCACTTTGGGAGGCCGCAGCTCCTCCAAATCAGGTCCGAGAAGCACAATTCTGGTATTTTTTGAAAGGGCGATCTCTGGCATTAAAACGCTTCTCTCGGTTTTTCGATTGGGCGCATAGTACCGGAGCAGACAGTACCGGCGCGCACCTACCCGCCACGCCGGGGCCTTTGGGGCTACAGGGTTGATCGACCCCCTCGTTTGGAAAGCTCTAGATCTCTACTTTTCAAGGAAACCGGAATCCAGTCGATCGGATGTAAGGAGGCGGAGCTACGTCTCCCGGAAGAGAGGCAACTTTAAAGCGCGAATGGCTTTCAAATGGGGTGAAATAGGCCCACTTTGGAGGCCGCAGCTCCTCCAAATCAGGTCCGAGAAGCACAATTCTGGTATATTTTGAAAGGGCGGATCTCTAGCTTTAAAACGCTTCTCTCGGTTTTTCGATTGGGTGCATAGTACCGGAGCAGACAGTACCGGCGCGCACCTACCCGCCACGCCGGGGCCTTTGGGGCTACAGGGTTGATCGACCCCCTCGTTGGAAAGCTCTAGATCTCTACTTTTCAAGGAAACCGGAATCCAGTCGATCGGATGTAAGTAGGCGGAGCTACGTCTCCCGGAAGAGAGGCAACTTTAAAGCGTGAATGGCTTTCAAATGGGGTGAAATAGGCCCACTTTGGGAGGCCGCAGCTCCTCCAAATCAGGTCCGAGAAACACAATTCTGGTATATTTTGAAAGGGAGGATCTCTGGCTTTAAAAACGCTTCTCTCGGTTTTTCGATTGGGCGCACAGTACCGGAGCAGACAGTACCGGCGCGCACCTACCCACCACGCCGGGGCCTTTGGGGGCTACAGGGTTGATCGACCCCTCGTTGGAAAGCTCTAGATCTCTACTTTTCAAGGAAACCGGAATCCAGTCGATCGGATGTAAGGAGGCGGAGCTACGTCTCCCGGAAGAGAGGCAACTTTAAAGCGTGAATGGCTTTCAAATGGGGTGAAATAGGCCCACTTTGGGAGGCCGCAGCTCTCCAAATCAGGTCCGAGAAACACAATTCTGGTATATTTTGAAAGGGAGGATCTCTGGCTTTAAAACGCTTCTCTCGGTTTTTCGATTGGGCGCACAGTACCGGAGCAGACAGTACCGGCGCGCACCCTACCCACCACGCCGGGGCCTTTGGGGCTACAGGGTTGATCGACCCCTCGTTGGAAAGCTCTAGATCTCTACTTTTCAAGGAAACCGGAATCCAGTCGATCGGATGTAAGGAGGCGGAGCTACGTCTCCCGGAAGAGAGGCAACTTTAAAGCGCGAATGGCTTTCAAATGGGTGAAATAGGCCCACTTTGGGAGGCCCGCAGCTCCTCCAAATCAGGTCCGAGAAGCACAATTCTGGTATATTTTGAAAGGGCGGATCTCTGGCTTTAAAATTCTTCTCTCGGTTTTTCGATTGGGCGCATAGTACCGGAGCAGACAGTACCGGCGCGCACCTACCCGCCACGCCGGGGCCTTTGGGGCTACAGGGTTGATCGACCCCTCGTTGGAAAGCTCTAGATCTCTACTTTTCAAGGAAACCGGAATCCAGTCGATCGGATGTAAGGAGGCGGAGCTACGTCTCCCGGAAGAGAGGCAACTTTAAAGCGCGAATGGCTTTCAAATGGGGTGAAATAGGCCCACTTTGGAGGCCGCAGCTCCTCCAAATCAGGTCCGAGAAGCACAATTCTGGTATATTTTGAAAGGGCGGATCTCTGGCTTTAAAACGCTTCTCTCGGTTTTATCGATTGGGCGCATAGTACCGGAGCAGACAGTACCGGCGCGCACCTACCCGCCACGCCGGGCCTTTGGGGCTACAGGGTTGATCGACCCCTCGTTGGAAAGCTCTAGATCTCTACTTTTCAAGGAAACCGGAATCCAGTCGATCGGATGTAAGTAGGCGGAGCTACGTCTCCCGGAAGAGAGGCAACTTTAAAGCGTGAATGGCTTTCAAATGGGGTGAAATAGGCCCACTTTGGGAGGCCGCAGCTCCTCCAAATCAGGTCCGAGAAGCACAATTCTGGTATATTTTGAAAGGGCGGATCTCTGGCTTTAAAATTCTTCTCTCGGTTTTTCGATTGGGCGCATAGTACCGGAGCAGACAGTACCGGCGCGCACCTACCGCCCACGCGGGGCCTTTGGGGCTACAGGGTTGATCGACCCCTCGTTGGAAAGCTCTAGATCTCTACTTTTCAAGGAAACCGGAATCAGTCGATCGGATGTAAGGAGGCGGAGCTACGTCTCCCGGAAGAGAGGCAACTTTAAAGCGCGAATGGCTTTCAAATGGGGTGAAATAAGGCCCACTTTGGGAGGCCGCAGCTCCTCCAAATCAGGTCCGAGAAGCACAATTCTGGTATATTTGAAAGGGCGGATCTCTGGCTTTAAAACGCTTCTCTCGGTTTTATCGATTGGGCGCATAGTACCGGAGCAGACAGTACCGGCGCGCACCTACCCCGCCACGCCGGGGCCTTTGGGGCTACAGGGTGATCGACCCCCTCGTTGGAAAGCTCTAGATCTCTACTTTTCAAGGAAACCGGAATCCAGTCGATCGGATGTAAGTAGGCGGAGCTACGTCTCCGGAAGAGAGGCAACTTTAAAGCATGAATGGCTTTCAAATGGGGTGAAATAGGCCCCACTTTGGGAGGCCGCAGCTCCTCCAAATCAGGTCCGAGAAGCACAATTCTGGTTATTTTGAAAGGGGCGGATCTCTGGCTTTAAAATTCTTTTCTCGGTTTTTCGATTGGGTGCATAGTACCGGAGCAGACAGTACCGGCGCGCACCTACCCGCCACGCCGGGGCCTTTGGGGCTACAGGGTTGATCGACCCCTCGTTGGAAAGCTCTAGATCTCTACTTTTCAAGGAAACCGGAATCCAGTCGATCGGATGTAAGGAGGCGGAGCTACGTCTCCCGGAAGAGAGGCAACTTTAAAGCGCGAATGGCTTTCAAATGGGGTGAAATAGGCCCACTTTGGGAGGCCGCAGCTCCTCCAAATCAGGTCCGAGAAGCACAATTCTGGTATATTTTGAAAGGGCGGATCTCTGGCTTTAAAACGCTTCTCTCGGTTTTATCGATTGGGCGCATAGTACCGGAGCAGACAGTACCGGCGCGCACCTACCCGCCACGCCGGGGCCTTTGGGGCTACAGGGTTGATCGACCCCTCGTTGGAAAGCTCTAGATCTCTACTTTTCAAGGAAACCGGAATCCAGTCGATCGGATGTAAGGAGGCGGAGCTACGTCTCCCGGAAGAGAGGCAACTTTAAAGCGCGAATGGCTTTCAAATGGGGTGAAATAGGCCCACTTTGGGAGGCCGCAGCTCCTCCAAATCAGGTCCGAGAAGTACAACTCTGGTATATTTTGAAAGGGCGGATCTCTGGCTTTAAAACGCTTCTCTCGGTTTTTCGATTGGGCGCATAATACTGGAGCAGACAGTACCGGTGCGCACCTACCCGCCACGCCAGGGCCTTTGGGGCTACAGGGTTGATCGACCCCTCGTTGGAAAGCTCTAGATCTCTACTTTTCAAGGAAACCGGAATCCAGTCGATCGGATGTAAGGAGGCGGAGCTACGTGTCCCGGAAGAGAGGCAACTTTAAAGCGCGAATGGCTTTCAAATGGGTTGAAATAGGCCCACTTTGGGAGGCCGCAGCTCCTCCAAATCAGGTCCGAGAAGCACAATTCTGGTATATTTTGAAAGGGCGGATCTCTGGCTTTAAAACGCTTCTCTCGGTTTTTCGATTGGGCGCATAGGACTGGAGCAGACAGTACCGGCGCGCACCTACCCGCCACGCCGGGGCCTTTGGGGCTACAGGGTTGATCGACCCCTCGTTGGAAAGCTCTAGATCTCTACTTTTCAAGGAAACCGGAATCCAGTCGATCGGATGTAAGGAGGCGGAGCTACGTCTCCCGGAAGAGAGGCAACTTTAAAGCGCGAATGGCTTTCAAATGGGGTGAAATAGGCCCACTTTGGGAGGCCGCAGCTCCTCCAAATCAGGTCCGAGAAGCACAATTCTGGTATATTTTGAAAGGGCGGATCTCTGGCTTTAAAATTCTTTTCTCGGTTTTTCGATTGGGTGCATAGTACCGGAGCAGACAGTACCGGCGCGCACCTACCCGCCACGCCGGGGCCTTTGGGGCTACAGGGTTGATCGACCCCTCGTTGGAAAGCTCTAGATCTCTACTTTTTAAGGAAACCGGAATCCAGTCGATCGGATATAAGGAGGCGGAGCTACGTCTCCCGGAAGAGAGGCAACTTTAAAGCGCGAATGGCTTTCAAATGGGGTGAAATAGGCCCACTTTGGGAGGCCGCAGCTCCTCCAAATCAGGTCCGAGAAGCACAATTCTGGTATATTTTGAAAGGGCGGATCTCTGGCTTTAAAACGCTTCTCTCGGTTTTATCGATTGGGCGCATAGTACCGGAGCAGACAGTACCGGCGCGCACCTACCCGCCACGCCGGGGCCTTTGGGGCTACAGGGTTGATCGACCCCTCGTTGGAAAGCTCTAGATCTCTACTTTTCAAGGAAACCGGAATCCAGTCGATCGGATGTAAGGAGGCGGAGCTACGTCTCCCGGAAGAGAGGCAACTTTAAAGCGCGAATGGCTTTCAAATGGGGTGAAATAGGCCCACTTTGGGAGGCCGCAGCTCCTCCAAATCAGGTCCGAGAAGTACAACTCTGGTATATTTTGAAAGGGCGGATCTCTGGCTTTAAAACGCTTCTCTCGGTTTTTCGATTGGGCGCATAATACTGGAGCAGACAGTACCGGTGCGCACCTACCCGCCACGCCAGGGCCTTTGGGGCTACAGGGTTGATCGACCCCTCGTTGGAAAGCTCTAGATCTCTACTTTTCAAGGAAACCGGAATCCAGTCGATCGGATGTAAGGAGGCGGAGCTACGTGTCCCGGAAGAGAGGCAACTTTAAAGCGCGAATGGCTTTCAAATGGGTTGAAATAGGCCCACTTTGGGAGGCCGCAGCTCCTCCAAATCAGGTCCGAGAAGCACAATTCTGGTATATTTTGAAAGGGCGGATCTCTGGCTTTAAAACGCTTCTCTCGGTTTTTCGATTGGGCGCATAGGACTGGAGCAGACAGTACCGGCGCGCACCTACCCGCCACGCCGGGGCCTTTGGGGCTACAGGGTTGATCGACCCCTCGTTGGAAAGCTCTAGATCTCTACTTTTCAAGGAAACCGGAATCCAGTCGATCGGATGTAAGGAGGCGGAGCTACGTCTCCCGGACGAGAGGCAACTTTAAAGCGCGAACGGCTTTCAAATGGGGTGAAATAGGCCCACTTTGGGAGGCCGCAGCTCCTCCAAATCAGGTCCGAGAAGCACAATTCTGGTATATTTTGAAAGGGCGGATCTCTGGCTTTAAAACTCTTCTCTCGGTTTTTCGATTGGGTGCATAGTACCGGAGCAGACAGTACCGGCGCGCACCTACCCGCCACGCCAGGGCCTTTGGGGCTACAGGGTTGATCGACCCCTCGTTGGAAAGCTCTAGATCTCTACTTTTCAAGGAAACCGGAATCCAGTCGATCGGATGTATGGAGGCGGAGCTACGTCTCCCGGAAGAGAGGCAACTTTAAAGCGCGAATGGCTTTCAAATGGGGTGAAATAGGCCCACTTTGGGAGGCCGCAGCTCCTCCAAATCAGGTCCGAGAAGCACAATTCTGGTATATTTTGAAAGGGCGGATCTCTGGCTTTAAAACGCTTCTCTCGGTTTTTTGATTGGGCGCATAGTACCGGAGCAGACAGTACCGGCGCGCACCTACCCGCCACGCCGGGGCCTTTGGGGCTACAGGGTTGATCGACCCTCGTTGGAAAGCTCTAGATCTCTACTTTTCAAGGAAACCGGAATCCAGTCGATCGGATGTAAGTAGGCGGAGCTACGTCTCCCGGAAGAGAGGCAACTTTAAAGCGCGAATGGCTTTCAAATGGGGTGAAATAGGCCCACTTTGGGAGGCCGCAGCTCCTCCAAATCAGGTCCGAGAAGCACAATTCTGGTATATTTTGAAAGGGCGGATCTCTGGCTTTAAAACTCTTCACTCGGTTTTTCGATTGGGCGCACAGTACCGGAGCAGACAGTACCGGCGCGCACCTACCCGCCACGCCGGGGCCTTTGGGGCTACAGGGTTGATCGACCCCTCGTTGGAAAGCTCTAGATCTCTGCTTTTCAAGGAAACCGGAATCCAGTCGATCGGATGTAAAGAGGCGGAGCTACGTCTCCCGGAAGAGAGGCAACTTTAAAGCGCGAATGGCTTTCAAATGGGGTGAAATATGCCCACTTTGGGAGGCCGCAGCTCCTCCAAATCAGGTCCGAGAAGCACAATTCTGGTATGTTTTGAAAGGGCGGATCTCTGGCTTTAAAACTCTTCACTCGGTTTTTCGATTGGGCGCACAGTACCGGAGCAGACAGTACCGGCGCGCACCTACCCGCCACGCCGGGGCCTTTGGGGCTACAGGGTTGATCGACCCCTCGTTGGAAAGCTCTAGATCTCTGCTTTTCAAGGAAACCGGAATCCAGTCGATCGGATGTAAGGAGGCAGAGCTACAACCCCCGGAAGAGAGGCAACTTTAAAGCGCGAATGGCTTTCAAATGGGGTGAAATAGGCCCACTTTGGGAGGCCGCAGCTCCTCCAAATCAGGTCCGAGAAGCACAATTCTGGTATATTTTGAAAGGGCGGATCTCTGGCTTTAAAAGTCTTCTCTCGGTTTTTCGATTGGGCGCATAGTACCGGAGCAGACAGTACCGGCGCGCACCTACCCGCCACGCCGGGGCCTTTGGGGCTACAGGGTTGATCGACCCCTCGTTGGAAAGCTCTAGATCTCTACTTTTCAAGGAAACCGGAATCCAGTCGATCGGATGTAAGGAGGCGGAGCTACGTCTCCCGGAATAGAGGCAACTTTAAAGCGCGAATGGCTTTCAAATGGGGTGAAATAGGCCCACTTTGGGAGGCCGCAGCTCCTCCAAATCAGGTCCGAGAAGCACAATTCTGGTATATTTTGAAAGGGCAGGTCTCTGGCTTTAAAACGCTTCTCTCGGTTTTATCGATTGGGCGCATAGTACCGGAGCAGACAGTACCGGCGCGCACCTACCCGCCACGCCGGGGCCTTTGGGGCTACAGGGTTGATCGACCCCTCGTTGGAAAGCTCTAGATCTCTACTTTTCAAGGAAACCAGAATCCAGTCGATCGGATGTAAGGAGGCGGAGCTACGTCTCCCGGAATAGAGGCAACTTTAAAGCGCGAATGGCTTTCAAATGGGGTGAAATAGGCCCACTTTGGGAGGCCGCAGCTCCTCCAAATCAGGTCCGAGAAGCACAATTCTGGTATTTTTTGAAAGGGCGGATCTCTGGCATTAAAACGCTTCTCTCGGTTTTTCGATTGGGCGCATAGTACCGGAGCAGACAGTACCGGCGCGCACCTACCCGCCACGCCGGGGCCTTTGGGGCTACAGGGTTGATCGACCCCTCGTTGGAAAGCTCTAGATCTCTACTTTTCAAGGAAACCGGAATCCAGTCGATCGGATGTAAGGAGGCGGAGCTACGTCTCCCGGAAGAGAGGCAACTTTAAAGCGCGAATGGCTTTCAAATGGGGTGAAATAGGCCCACTTTGGGAGGCCGCAGCTCCTCCAAATCAGGTCCGAGAAGCACAATTCTGGTATATTTTGAAAGGGCGGATCTCTAGCTTTAAAACGCTTCTCTCGGTTTTTCGATTGGGTGCATAGTACCGGAGCAGACAGTACCGGCGCGCACCTACCCGCCACGCCGGGGCCTTTGGGGCTACAGGGTTGATCGACCCCTCGTTGGAAAGCTCTAGATCTCTACTTTTCAAGGAAACCGGAATCCAGTCGATCGGATGTAAGTAGGCGGAGCTACGTCTCCCGGAAGAGAGTCAACTTTAAAGCGTGAATTGCTTTCAAATGGGGTGAAATAGGCCCACTTTGGGAGGCCGCAGCTCCTCCAAATCAGGTCCGAGAAACACAATTCTGGTATATTTTGAAAGGGAGGATCTCTGGCTTTAAAACGCTTCTCTCGGTTTTTCGATTGGGCGCACAGTACCGGAGCAGACAGTACCGGCGCGCACCTACCCACCACGCCGGGGCCTTTGGGGCTACAGGGTTGATCGACCCCTCGTTGGAAAGCTCTAGATCTCTACTTTTCAAGGAAACCGGAATCCAGTCGATCGGATGTAAGGAGGCGGAGCTACGTCTCCCGGAAGAGAGGCAACTTTAAAGCGCGAATGGCTTTCAAATGGGGTGAAATAGGCCCACTTTGGGAGGCCGCAGCTCCTCCAAATCAGGTCCGAGAAGCACAATTCTGGTATTTTTTGAAAGGGCGGATCTCTGGCATTAAAACGCTTCTCTCGGTTTTTCGATTGGGCGCATAGTACCGGAGCAGACAGTACCGGCGCGCACCTACCCGCCACGCCAGGGCCTTTGGGGCTACAGGGTTGATCGACCCCTCGTTGGAAAGCTCTAGATCTCTACTTTTCAAGGAAACCGGAATCCAGTCGATCGGATGTAAGGAGGCGGAGCTACGTCTCCCGGAAGAGAGGCAACTTTAAAGCGCGAATGGCTTTCAAATGGGGTGAAATATGCCCACTTTGGGAGGCCGCAGCTTTTCCAAATCAGGTCCGAGAAGCACAATTCTGGTATATTTTGAAAGGGCGGATCTCTGGCTTTAAAACGCTTCTCTCGGTTTTTCGATTGGGCGCATAGTACCGGAGCAGACAGTACCGGCGCACACCTACCCGCCACGCCGGGGCCTTTGGGGCTACAGGGTTGATCGACCCCTCGTTGGAAAGCTCTAGATCTCTACTTTTCAAGGAAACCGGAATCCAGTCGATCGGATGTAAGTAGGCGGAGCTACGTCTCCCGGAAGAGAGGCAACTTTAAAGCGCGAATGGCTTTCAAATGGGGTGAAATAGGCCCACTTTGGGAGGCCGCAGCTCCTCCAAATCAGGTCCGAGAAGCACAACTCTGGTATATTTTGAAAGGGCGGATCTCTGGCTTTAAAACGCTTCTCTCGGTTTTTCGATTGGGCGCATAGGACTGGAGCAGACAGTACCAGCGCGCACCTACCCGCCACGCCGGGGCCTTTGGGGCTACAGGGTTGATCGACCCCTCGTTGGAAAGCTCTAGATCTCTACTTTTCAAGGAAACCGGAATCCAGTCGATCGGATGTAAGGAGGCGGAGCTACGTCTCCCGGAAGAGAGGCAACTTTAAAGCGCGAATGGCTTTCAAATGGGGTGAAATAGGCCCACTTTGGGAGGCCGCAGCTCCTCCAAATCAGGTCCGAGAAGCACAATTCTGGTATATTTTGAAAGGGCGGATCTCTGGCTTTAAAACTCTTCTCTCGGTTTTTCGATTGGGTGCATAGTACCGGAGCAGACAGTACCGGCGCGCACCTACCCGCCACGCCAGGGCCTTTGGGGCTACAGGGTTGATCGACCCCTCGTTGGAAAGCTCTAGATCTCTACTTTTCAAGGAAACCGGAATCCAGTCGATCGGATGTATGGAGGCGGAGCTACGTCTCCCGGAAGAGAGGCAACTTTAAAGCGCGAATGGCTTTCAAATGGGGTGAAATATGCCCACTTTGGGAGGCCGCAGCTCCTCCAAATCAGGTCCGAGAAGCACAATTCTGGTATATTTTGAAAGGGCGGATCTCTGGCTTTAAAACGCTTCTCTCGGTTTTTCGATTGGGCGCATAGGACTGGAGCAGACAGTACCGGCGCGCACCTACCCGCCACGCCGGGGCCTTTGGGGCTACAGGGTTGATCGACCCCTCGTTGGAAAGCTCTAGATCTCTACTTTTCAAGGAAACCGGAATCCAGTCGATCGGATGTAAGGAGGCGGAGCTACGTCTCCCGGAAGAGAGGCAACTTTAAAGCGCGAATGGCTATCAAATGGGGTGAAATAGGCCCACTTTGGGAGGCCGCAGCTCCTCCAAATCAGGTCCGAGAAGCACAATTCTGGTATATTTTGAAAGGGCGGATCTCTGGCTTTAAAACGCTTCTCTCGGTTTTTCGATTGGGTGCATAGTACCGGAGCAGACAGTACCGGCACGCACCTACCCGCCACGCCGGGGCCTTTGGGGCTACAGGGTTGATCGACCCCTCGTTGGAAAGCTCTAGATCTCTACTTTTCAAGGAAACCGGAATCCAGTCGATCGGATGTAAGGAGGCGGAGCTACAACCCCCGGAAGAGAGGCAACTTTAAAGCGCGAATGGCTTTCAAATGGGGTGAAATAGGCCCACTTTGGGAGGCCGCAGCTCCTCCAAATCAGGTCCGAGAAGCACAATTCTGGTATATTTTGAAAGGGCGGATCTCTGGCTTTAAAAAGCTTCTCTCTGTTTTTCGATTGGGCGCATAGTACCGGAGCAGACAGTACCGGCGCGCACCTACCCGCCACGCCAGGGCCTTTGGGGCTACAGGGTTGATCGACCCCTCGTTGGAAAGCTCTAGATCTCTACTTTTCAAGGAAACCGGAATCCAGTCGATCGGATGTAAGGAGGCGGAGCTACGTCTCCCGGAAGAGAGGCAACTTTAAAGCGCGAATGGCTTTCAAATGGGGTGAAATAGGCCCACTTTGGGAGGCCGCAGCTCCTCCAAATCAGGTCCGAGAAGCACAATTCTGGTATATTTTGAAAGGGCGGATCTCTGGCTTTAAAACTCTTCTCACGGTTTTTCGATTGGGTGCATAGTACCGGAGCAGACAGTGCCGGCGCGCACCTACCCGCCACGCCAGGGCCTTTGGGGCTACAGGGTTGATCGACCCCTCGTTGGAAAGCTCTAGATCTCTACTTTTCAAGGAAACCGGAATCCAGTCGATCGGATGTATGGAGGCGGAGCTACGTCTCCCGGAAGAGAGGCAACTTTAAAGCGCGAATGGCTTTCAAATGGGGTGAAATAGGCCCACTTTGGGAGGCCGCAGCTCCTCCAAATCAGGTCCGAGAAGCACAATTCTGGTATATTTTGAAAGGGCGGATCTCTGGCTTTAAAAAGCTTCTCTCGGTTTTTCGATTGGGCGCATAGTACAGGAGAAGACAGTACCGGCGCACACCTACACGCCACGCCGGGGCCTTTGGGGCTACAGGGTTGATCGACCGCTCGTTGGAAAGCTCTAGATCTCTACTTTTCAAGGAAACCGGAGTCCAGTCGATCGGTTGTAAGTAGGCGGAGCTACGTCTCCCGGAAGAGAGGCAACTTTAAAGCGCGAATGGCTTTCAAATGGGGTGAAATAGGCCCACTTTGGGAGGCCGCAGCTCCTCCAAATCAGGTCCGAGAAGCACAATTCTGGTATATTTTGAAAGGGCGGATCTCTGGCTTTAAAACTCTTCTCTCGGTTTTTCGATTGGGTGCATAGTACCGGAGCAGACAGTACCGGCGCGCACCTACCCGCCACGCCAGGGCCTTTGGGGCTACAGGGTTGATCGACCCCTCGTTGGAAAGCTCTAGATCTCTACTTTTCAAGGAAACCGGAATCCAGTCGATCGGATGTATGGAGGCGGAGCTACGTCTCCCGGAAGAGAGGCAACTTTAAAGCGCGAATGGCTTTCAAATGGGGTGAAATAGGCCCACTTTGGGAGGCCGCAGCTCCTCCAAATCAGGTCCGAGAAGCACAATTCTGGTATATTTTGAAAGGGCGGATCTCTGGCTTTAAAAAGCTTCTCTCGGTTTTTCGATTGGGCGCATAGTACAGGAGAAGACAGTACCGGCGCACGCCTACACGCCACGCCGGGGCCTTTGGGGCTACAGGGTTGATCGACCGCTCGTTGGAAAGCTCTAGATCTCTACTTTTCAAGGAAACCGGAGTCCAGTCGATCGGTTGTAAGTAGGCGGAGCTACGTCTCCCGGAAGAGAGGCAACTTTAAAGCGCGAATGGCTTTCAAATGGGGTGAAATAGGCCCACTTTGGGAGGCCGCAGCTCCTCCAAATCAGGTCCGAGAAGCACAATTCTGGTATATTTTGAAAGGGCGGATCTCTGGCTTTAAAACGCTTCTCTCGGTTTTTCGATTGGGCGCATAGTACCGGAGAAGACAGTACCGGCGCACACCTACACGCCACGCCGGGGCCTTTGGGGCTACAGGGTTGATCGACCGCTCGTTGGAAAGCTCTAGATCTCTACTTTTCAAGGAAACCGGAGTCCAGTCGATCGGATGTAAGTAGGCGGAGCTAAGTCTCCCGGAAGAGAGGCAACTTTAAAGCGCGAATGGCTTTCAAATGGGGTGAAATAGGCCCACTTTGGGAGGCCGCAGCTCCTCCAAATCAGGTCCGAGAAGCACAATTCTGGTATATTTTGAAAGGGCGGATCTCTGGCTTTAAAACGCTTCTCTCAGTTTTTCGATTGGGCGCATAGTACCGGAGCAAACAGTACCGGCGCACACCTACCCGCCACGCCGGGGCCTTTGGGGCTACAGGGTTGATTGACCCCTCGTTGGAAAGCTCTAGATCTCTACTTTTCAAGGAAACCGGAATCCAGTCGATCGGATGTAAGGAGGCGGAGCTACGTCTCCCGGAAGAGAGGCAACTTTAAAGCGCGAATGGCTTTCAAATGGGGTGAAATATGCCCACTTTGGGAGGCCGCAGCTCCTCCAAATCAGGTCCGAGAAGCACAATTCTGGTATATTTTGAAAGGGCGGATCTCTGGCTTTAAAACGCTTCTCTCTGTTTTTCGATTGGGCGCATAGTACCGGAGCAGACAGTACCGGCGCGCACCTACCCGCCACGCCGGGGCCTTTGGGGCTACAGGGTTGATCGACCCCTCGTTGGAAAGCTCTAGATCTCTACTTTTCAAGAAAACCGGAATCCAGTCGATCGGATGTAAGTAGGCGGAGCTACGTCTCCCAGAAGAGAGGCAACTTTAAAGCGCGAATGGCTTTCAAATGGGGTGAAATAGGCCCAATTTGGGAGGCCGCAGCTCCTCCAAATCAGGTCCGAGAAGCACAATTCTGGTATATTTTGAAAGGGCGGATCTCTGGCTTTAAAACGCTTCTCTCGGTTTTTCGATTGGGCGCATAGTACCGGAGCAGACAGTACCGGCGCGCACCTACCCGCCACGCCAGGGCCTTTGGGGCTACAGGGTTGATCGACCCCTCGTTGGAAAGCTCTAGATCTCTACTTTTCAAAGAAACCAGAATCCAGTCGATCGGATGTAAAGAGGCGGAGCTACGTCTCCCGGAAGAGAGGCAACTTTAAAGCGCGAATGGCTTTCAAATGGGGTGAAATAGGCCCACTTTGGGAGGCCGCAGCTCCTCCAAATCAGGTCCGAGAAGCACAATTCTGGTATATTTTGAAAGGGCAGATCTCTGTCTTTAAAAAGCTTCTCTCGGTTTTTCGATTGGGCGCATAGTACCGGAGCAGACAGTACCGGCGCACACCTACCCGCCACGCCGGGGCCTTTGGGGCTACTGGGTTGATCGACCCCTCGTTGGAAAGCTCTAGATCTCTACTTTTCAAGGAAACCGGAATCCAGTCGATCGGATGTAAGTAGGCGGAGCTACGTCTCCCAGAAGAGAGGCAACTTTAAAGCGCGAATGGCTTTCAAATGGGGTGAAATAGGCCCACTTTGGGAGGCCGCAGCTCCTCCAAATCAGGTCCGAGAAGCACAATTCTGGTATATTTTGAAAGGGCGGATCTCTGGCTTTAAAACGCTTCTCTCGGTTTTTCAATTGGGCGCATAGTACCGGAGCAGACAGTACCGGCTCGCACCTACCCGCCACGCCAGGGCATTTGGGGCTACAGGGTTGATCGACCCCTGGTTGGAAAGCTCTAGATCTCTACTTTTCAAGGAAACCAGAATCCAGTCGATCGGATGTAAAGAGGCGGAGCTACGTCTCCCGGAAGAGAGGCAACTTTAAAGCGCGAATGGCTTTCAAATGGGGTGAAATAGGCCCACTTTGGGAGGCCGCAGCTCCTCCAAATCAGGTCCGAGAAGCACAATTCTGGTATATTTTGAAAGGGCGGATCTCTGGCTTTAAAAAGCTTCTCTCGGTTTTTCGATTGGGCGCATAGTACCGGAGCAGACAGTAACGGCGCGCACCTACCCGCCACGCCAGGGCCTTTGGGGCTACAGGGTTGATCGACCCCTCGTTGGAAAGCTCTAGATCTCTACTTTTCAAGGAAACCAGAATCCAGTCGATCGGATGTAAGGAGGCGGAGCTACGTCTCCCGGAAGAGAGGCAACTTTAAAGCGCGAATGGCTTTCAAATGGGGTGAAATAGGCCCACTTTGGGAGGCCACAGCTCCTCCAAATCAGGTCCGAGAAGCACAATTCTGGTATATTTTGAAAGGGCGGATCTCTGGCTTTAAAACGCTTCTCTCGGTTTTTCGATTGGGCGCATAGTACCGGAGCAGACAGTACCGGCGCGCACCTACCCGCCACGCCGGGGCCTTTGGGGCTACAGGGTTGATCGACCCCTCGTTGGAAAGCTCTAGATCTCTACTTTTCAAGGAAACCGGAATCCAGTCGATCGGATGTAAGTAGGCGGAGCTACGTCTCCCGGAAGAGAGGCAACTTTAAAGCGCGAATGGCTTTCAAATGGGGTGAAATAGGCCCACTTTGGGAGGCCGCAGCTCCTCCAAATCAGGTCCGAGAAGCACAATTCTGGTATATTTTGAAAGGGCGGATCTCTGGCTTTAAAACGCTTCTCTCGGTTTTTCGATTGGGCGCATAGTACCGGAGCAGACAGTAACGGCGCGCACCTACCCGCCACGCCAGGGCCTTTGGGGCTACAGGGTTGATCGACCCCTCGTTGGAAAGCTCTAGATCTCTACTTTTCAAGGAAACCGGAATCCAGTCGATCGGATGTAAGGAGGCGGAGCTACGTCTCCCGGAAGAGAGGCAACTTTAAAGCGCGAATGGCTTTCAAATGGGGTGAAATAGGCCCACTTTGGGAGGCCGCAGCTCCTCCAAATCAGGTCCGAGAAGCACAATTCTGGTATATTTTGAAAGGGCGGATCTCTGGCTTTAAAACTCTTCTCTCGGTTTTTCGATTGGGTGCATAGTACCGGAGCAGACAGTACCGGCGCGCACCTACCCGCCACGCCAGGGCCTTTGGGGCTACAGGGTTGATCGACCCCTCGTTGGAAAGCTCTAGATCTCTACTTTTCAAGGAAACCGGAATCCAGTCGATCGGATGTATGGAGGCGGAGCTACGTCTCCCGGAAGAGAGGCAACTTTAAAGCGCGAATGGCTTTCAAATGGGGTGAAATAGGCCCACTTTGGGAGGCCGCAGCTCCTCCAAATCAGGTCCGAGAAGCACAATTCTGGTGTATTTTGAAAGGGCGGATCTCTGGCTTTAAAAAGCTTCTCTCGGTTTTTCGATTGGGCGCATAGTACAGAAGAAGACATTACCGGCGCACACCTACACGCCACGCCGGGGCCTTTGGGGCTACAGGGTTGATCGACCGCTCGTTGGAAAGCTCTAGATCTCTACTTTTCAAGGAAACCGGAGTCCAGTCGATCGGTTGTAAGTAGGCGGAGCTACGTCTCCCGGAAGAGAGGCAACTTTAAAGCGCGAATGGCTTTCAAATGGGGTGAAATAGGCCCACTTTGGGAGGCCGCAGCTCCTCCAAATCAGGTCCGAGAAGCACAATTCTGGTATATTTTGAAAGGGCGGATCTCTGGCTTTAAAACGCTTCTCTCGGTTTTTCGATTGGGCGCATAGTACCGGAGAAGACAGTACCGGCGCACACCTACACGCCACGCCGGGGCCTTTGGGGCTACAGGGTTGATCGACCGCTCGTTGGAAAGCTCTAGATCTCTACTTTTCAAGGAAACCGGAGTCCAGTCGATCGGATGTAAGTAGGCGGAGCTAAGTCTCCCGGAAGAGAGGCAACTTTAAAGCGCGAATGGCTTTCAAATGGGGTGAAATAGGCCCACTTTGGGAGGCCGCAGCTCCTCCAAATCAGGTCCGAGAAGCACAATTCTGGTATATTTTGAAAGGGCGGATCTCTGGCTTTAAAACGCTTCTCTCGGTTTTTCGATTGGGCGCATAGTACCGGAGCAGACAGTACCGGCGCGCACCTACCCGCCACGCCAGGGCCTTTGGGGCTACAGGGTTGATCGACCCCTCGTTGGAAAGCTGTAGATCTCTACTTTTCAAGGAAACCAGAATTCAGTCGATCGGATGTAAGGAGGCGGAGCTACATCTCCCGGAAGAGAGGCAACTTTAAAGCGCGAATGGCTTTCAAATGGGGTGAAATAGGCCCACTTTGGGAGGCCGCAGCTCCTCCACATCAGGTCCGAGAAGCACAATTCTGGTATATTTTGAAAGGGCGGATCTCTGGCTTTAAAACGCTTCTCTCTGTTTTTCGATTGGGCGCATAGTACCGGAGCAGACAGTACCGGCGCGCACCTACCCGCCACGCCGGGGCCTTTGGGGCTACAGGGTTGATCGACCCCTCGTTGGAAAGCTCTAGATCTCTACTTTTCAAGGAAACCGGAATCCAGTCGATCGGATGTAAGGAGGCAGAGCTACAACCCCCGGAAGAGAGGCAACTTTAAAGCGCGAATGGCTTTCAAATGGGGTGAAATAGGCCCACTTTGGGAGGCCGCAGCTCCTCCAAATCAGGTCCAAAAAGCACAATTCTGGTATATTTTGAAAGGGCGGATCTCTGGCTTTAAAACGCTTCTCTCAGTTTTTCGATTGGGCGCATAGTACCGGAGCAAACAGTACCGGCGCACACCTACCTGCCACGCCGGGGCCTTTGGGGCTACAGGGTTGATTGACCCCTCGTTGGAAAGCTCTAGATCTCTACTTTTCAAGGAAACCGGAATCCAGTCGATCGGATGTAAGGAGGCGGAGCTACGTCTCCCGGAAGAGAGGCAACTTTAAAGCGCGAATGGCTTTCAAATGGGGTGAAATATGCCCACTTTGGGAGGCCGCAGCTCCTCCAAATCAGGTCCGAGAAGCACAATTCTGGTATATTTTGAAAGGGCGGATCTCTGGCTTTAAAACGCTTCTCTCTGTTTTTCGATTGGGCGCATAGTACCGGAGCAGACAGTACCGGCGCGCACCTACCCGCCACGCCGGGGCCTTTGGGGCTACAGGGTTGATCGACCCCTCGTTGGAAAGCTCTAGATCTCTACTTTTCAAGGAAACCGGAATCCAGTCGATCGGATGTAAGGAGGCAGAGCTACAACCCCCGGAAGAGAGGCAACTTTAAAGCGCGAATGGCTTTCAAATGGGGTGAAATAGGCCCACTTTGGGAGGCCGCAGCTCCTCCAAATCAGGTCCAAAAAGCACAATTCTGGTATATTTTGAAAGGGCGGATCTCTGGCTTTAAAACGCTTCTCTCAGTTTTTCGATTGGGCGCATAGTACCGGAGCAAACAGTACCGGCGCACACCTACCTGCCACGCCGGGGCCTTTGGGGCTACAGGGTTGATTGACCCCTCGTTGGAAAGCTCTAGATCTCTACTTTTCAAGGAAACCGGAATCCAGTCGATCGGATGTAAGGAGGCGGAGCTACGTCTCCCGGAAGAGAGGCAACTTTAAAGCGCGAATGGCTTTCAAATGGGGTGAAATATGCCCACTTTGGGAGGCCGCAGCTCCTCCAAATCAGGTCCGAGAAGCACAATTCTGGTATATTTTGAAAGGGCGGATCTCTGGCTTTAAAACGCTTCTCTCTGTTTTTCGATTGGGCGCATAGTACCGGAGCAGACAGTACCGGCGCGCACCTACCCGCCACGCCGGGGCCTTTGGGGCTACAGGGTTGATCGACCCCTCGTTGGAAAGCTCTAGATCTCTACTTTTCAAGGAAACCGGAATCCAGTCGATCGGATGTAAGTAGGCGGAGCTACGTCTCCCAGAAGAGAGGCAACTTTAAAGCGCGAATGGCTTTCAAATGGGGTGAAATAGGCCCACTTTGGGAGGCCGCAGCTCCTCCAAATCAGGTCCGAGAAGCACAATTCTGGTATATTTTGAAAGGGCGGATCTCTGGCTTTAAAACGCTTCTCTCGGTTTTTCGATTGGGCGCATAGTACTGGAGCAGACAGTACCGGCGCGCACCTACCCGCCACGCCGGGGCCTTTGGGGCTACAGGGTTGATCGACCCCTCGTTGGAAAGCTCTAGATCTCTACTTTTTAAGGAAACCGGAATCCAGTCGATAGGATGTACGGAGGCGGAGCTACGTCTCCCGGAAGAGAGGCAACTTTAAAGCGCGAATGGCTTTCAAATGGGGTGAAATAGGCCCAATTTGGGAGGCCGCAGCTCCTCCAAATAAGGTCCGAGAAGCACAATTCTGGTATATTTTGAAAGGGCGGATCTCTGGCTTTAAAACTCTTCTCTCGGTTTTTCGATTGGGTGCATAGTACCGGAGCAGACAGTACCGGCGCGCACCTAACCGCCACGCGAGGGCCTTTGGGGCTACAGGGTTGATCGACCCCTCGTTGGAAAGCTCTAGATCTCTACTTTTCAAGGAAACCGGAATCCAGTCGATCGGATGTATGGAGGCGGAGCTACGTCTCCCGGAAGAGAGGCAACTTTAAAGCGCGAATGGCTTTCAAATGGGGTGAAGTATGCCCACTTTGGGAGGCCGCAGCTCCTCCAAATCAGGTCCGAGAAGCACAATTCTGGTATATTTTGAAAGGGCGGATCTCTGGCTTTAAAACGCTTCTCTCGGTTTTTTGATTGGGCGCATAGTACCGGAGCAGACAGTACCGGCGCGCACCTACCCGCCACACCGGGGCCTTTGGGGCTACAGGGTTGATTGACCCCTCGTTGGAAAGCTCTAGATCTCTACTTTTCAAGGAAACCGGAATCCAGTCGATCGGATGTAAGGAGGCGGAGCTACGTCTCCCGGAAGAGAGGCAACTTTAAAGCGCGAATGGCTTTCAAATGGGGTGAAATAGGCCCACTTTGGGAGGCCGCAGCTCCTCCAAATCAGGTCCGAGAAGTACAACTCTGGTATATTTTGAAAGGGCGGATCTCTGGCATTAAAACGCTTCTCTCGGTTTTTCGATTGGGCGCATAATACCGGAGCAGACAGTACCGGCGCGCACCTACCCGCCACGCCAGGGCCTTTGGGGCTACAGGGTTGATCGACCCCTCGTTGGAAAGCTCTAGATCTCTACTTTTCAAGGAAACCGGAATCCAGTCGATCGGATGTAAGGAGGCGGAGCTACGTGTCCCGGAAGAGAGGCAACTTTAAAGCGCGAATGGCTTTCAAATGGGGTGAAATAGGCCCACTTTGGGAGGCCGCAGCTCCTCCAAATCAGGTCCGAGAAGCACAATTCTGGTATATTTTGAAAGGGCGGATCTCTGGCTTTAAAACGCTTCTCTCGGTTTTTCGATTGGGCGCATAGGACTGGAGCAGACAGTACCGGCGCGCACCTACACGCCACGCCAGGGCCTTTGGGGCTACAGGGTTTATCGACCCCTCGTTGGAAAGCTCTAGATCTCTACTTTTCAAGGAAACCGGAATCCAGTCGATCGGAAGTAAGGAGGCGGAGCTACGTGTCCCGGAAGAGAGGCAACTTTAAAGCGCGAATGGCTTTCAAATGGGGTGAAATAGGCCCACTTTGGGAGGCCGCAGCTCCTCCAAATCAGGTCCGAGAAGCACAATTCTGGTATATTTTGAAAGGGCGGATCTCTGGCTTTAAAACGCTTCTCTCGGTTTTTCGATTGGGCGCATAGGACTGGAGCAGACAGTACCGGCGCGCACCTACCCGCCACGCCGGGGCCTTTGGGGCTACAGGGTTGATCGACCCCTCGTTGGAAAGCTCTAGATCTCTACTTTTCAAGGAAACCGGAATCCAGTCGATCGGATGTAAGGAGGCGGAGCTACGTCTCCCGGAAGAGAGGCAACTTTAAAGCGCGAATGGCTTTCAAATGGGGTGAAATAGGCCCACTTTGGGAGGCCGCAGCTCCTCCAAATCAGGTCCGAGAAGTACAACTCTGGTATATTTTGAAAGGGCGGATCTCTGGCTTTAAAACGCTTCTCTCGGTTTTTCGATTGGGCGCATAATACTGGAGCAGACAGTACCGGCGCGCACCTACCCGCCACGCCAGGGCCTTTGGGGCTACAGGGTTGATCGACCCCTCGTTGGAAAGCTCTAGATCTCTACTTTTCAAGAAAACCGGAATCCAGTCGATCGGATGTAAGGAGGCGGAGCTACGTGTCCCGGAAGAGAGGCAACTTTAAAGCGCGAATGGCTTTCAAATGGGGTGAAATAGGCCCACTTTGGGAGGCCGCAGCTCCTCCAAATCAGGTCCGAGAAGCACAATTCTGGTATATTTTGAAAGGGCGGATCTCTGGCTTTAAAACGCTTCTCTCGGTTTTTCGATTGGGCGCATAGTACCGGAGCAGACAGTACCGGCTCGCACCTATCCGCCACGCCAGGGCATTTGGGGCTACAGGGTTGATCGACCCCTGGTTGAAAAGCTCTAGATCTCTACTTTTCAAGGAAACCAGAATCCAGTCGTTTGGATGTAAAGAGGCGGAGCTACGTCTCCCGGAAGAGAGGCAACTTTAAAGCGCGAATGGCTTTCAAATGGGGTGAAATAGGCCCACTTTGGGAGGCCGCAGCTCCTCCAAATCAGGTCCGAGAAGCACAATTCTGGTATATTTTGAAAGGGCGGATCTCTGGCTTTAAAAAGCTTCTCTCGGTTTTTCGATTGGGCGCATAGTACCGGAGCAGACAGTAACGGCGCGCACCTACCCGCCACGCCAGGGCCTTTGGGGCTACAGGGTTGATCGACCCCTCGTTGGAAAGCTCTAGATCTCTACTTTTCAAGGAAACCAGAATCCAGTCGATCGGATGTAAAGAGGCAGAGCTACGTCTCCCGGAAGAGAGGCAACTTTAAAGCGCGAATGGCTTTCAAATGGGGTGAAATAGGCCCACTTTGGGAGGCCGCAGCTCCTCCAAATCAGGTCCGAGAAGCACAATTCTGGTATATTTTGAAAGGGCAGATCTCTGTCTTTAAAAAGCTTCTCTCGGTTTTTCGATTGGGCGCATAGTACCGGAGCAGACAGTACCGGCGCACACCTACCCGCCACGCCAGGGCCTTTCGGGCTACTGGGTTGATCGACCCCTCGTTGGAAAGCTCTAGATCTCTACTTTTCAAGGAAACCGGAATCCAGTCGATTGGATGTAAGTAGGCGGAGCTACGTCTCCCGGAAGAGAGGCAACTTTAAAGCGCGAATGGCTTTCAAATGGGGTGAAATAGGCCCACTTTGGGAGGCCGCAGCTCCTCCAAATCAGGTCCGAGAAGCACAATTCTGGTACATTTTGAAAGGGCGGATCTCTGGCTTTAAAACGCTTCTCTCGGTTTTTCGATTGGGCGCATAGTACTGGAGCAGACAGTACCGGCGCGCACCTACCCGCCACGCCGGGGCCTTTGGGGCTACAGGGTTGATCGACCCCTCGTTGGAAAGCTCTAGATCTCTACTTTTTAAGGAAACCGGAATCCAGTCGATCGGATGTAAGGAGGCGGAGCTACGTCTCCCGGAAGAGAGGCAACTTTAAAGCGCGAATGGCTTTCAAATGGGGTGAAATAGGCCCAATTTGGGAGGCCGCAGCTCCTCCAAATAAGGTCCGAGAAGCACAATTCTGGTATATTTTGAAAGGGCGGATCTCTGGCTTTAAAACTCTTCTCTCGGTTTTTCGATTGGGTGCATAGTACCGGAGCAGACAGTACCGGCGCGCACCTACCCGCCACGCGAGGGCCTTTGGGGCTACAGGGTTGATCGACCCCTCGTTGGAAAGCTCTAGATCTCTACTTTTCAAGGAAACCGGAATCCAGTCGATCGGATGTAAGGAGGCGGAGCTACGTCTCCCGGAAGAGAGGCAACTTTAAAGCGCGAATGGCTTTCAAATGGGGTGAAATATGCCCACTTTGGGAGGCCGCAGCTCCTCCAAATCAGGTCCGAGAAGCACAATTCTGGTATATTTTGAAAGGGCGGATCTCTGGCTTTAAAACGCTTCTCTCGGTTTTTCGATTGGGCGCATAGTACCGGAGCAGACAGTACCGGCGCGCACCTACCCGCCACGCCGGGGCCTTTGGGGCTACAGGGTTGATTGACCCCTCGTTGGAAAGCTCTAGATCTCTACTTTTCAAGGAAACCGGAATCCAGTCGATCGGATGTAAGGAGGCGGAGCTACGTCTCCCGGAAGAGAGGCAACTTTAAAGCGCGAATGGCTTTCAAATGGGGTGAAATAGGCCCACTTTGGGAGGCCGCAGCTCCTCCAAATCAGGTCCGAGAAGTACAACTCTGGTATATTTTGAAAGGGCGGATCTCTGGCATTAAAACGCTTCTCTCGGTTTTTCGATTGGGCGCATAATACCGGAGCAGACAGTACCGGCGCGCACCTACCCGCCACGCCAGGGCCTTTGGGGCTACAGGGTTGATCGACCCCTCGTTGGAAAGCTCTAGATCTCTACTTTTCAAGGAAACCGGAATCCAGTCGATCGGAAGTAAGGAGGCGGAGCTACGTGTCCCGGAAGAGAGGCAACTTTAAAGCGCGAATGGCTTTCAAATGGGGTGAAATAGGCCCACTTTGGGAGGCCGCAGCTCCTCCAAATCAGGTCCGAGAAGCACAATTCTGGTATATTTTGAAAGGGCGGATCTCTGGCTTTAAAACGCTTCTCTCGGTTTTTCGATTGGGCGCATAGGACTGGAGCAGACAGTACCGGCGCGCACCTACCCACCACGCCGGGGCCTTTGGGGCTACAGGGTTGATCGACCCCTCGTTGGAAAGCTCTAGATCTCTACTTTTCAAGGAAACCGGAATCCAGTCGATCGGATGTAAGGAGGCGGAGCTACGTCTCCCGGAAGAGAGGCAACTTTAAAGCGCGAATGGCTTTCAAATGGGGTGAAATAGGCCCACTTTGGGAGGCCGCAGCTCCTCCAAATCAGGTCCGAGAAGTACAACTCTGGTATATTTTGAAAGGGCGGATCTCTGGCTTTAAAACGCTTCTCTCGGTTTTTCGATTGGGCGCATAATACTGGAGCAGACAGTACCGGTGCGCACCTACCCGCCACGCCAGGGCCTTTGGGGCTACAGGGTTGATCGACCCCTCGTTGGAAAGCTCTAGATCTCTACTTTTCAAGGAAACCGGAATCCAGTCGATCGGATGTAAGGAGGCGGAGCTACGTGTCCCGGAAGAGAGGCAACTTTAAAGCGCGAATGGCTTTCAAATGGGTTGAAATAGGCCCACTTTGGGAGGCCGCAGCTCCTCCAAATCAGGTCCGAGAAGCACAATTCTGGTATATTTTGAAAGGGCGGATCTCTGGCTTTAAAACGCTTCTCTCGGTTTTTCGATTGGGCGCATAGGACTGGAGCAGACAGTACCGGCGCGCACCTACCCGCCACGCCGGGGCCTTTGGGGCTACAGGGTTGATCGACCCCTCGTTGGAAAGCTCTAGATCTCTACTTTTCAAGGAAACCGGAATCCAGTCGATCGGATGTAAGGAGGCGGAGCTACGTCTCCCGGACGAGAGGCAACTTTAAAGCGCGAATGGCTTTCAAATGGGGTGAAATAGGCCCACTTTGGGAGGCCGCAGCTCCTCCAAATCAGGTCCGAGAAGCACAATTCTGGTATATTTTGAAAGGGCGGATCTCTGGCTTTAAAACTCTTCTCTCGGTTTTTCGATTGGGTGCATAGTACCGGAGCAGACAGTACCGGCGCGCACCTACCCGCCACGCCAGGGCCTTTGGGGCTACAGGGTTGATCGACCCCTCGTTGGAAAGCTCTAGATCTCTACTTTTCAAGGAAACCGGAATCCAGTCGATCGGATGTATGGAGGCGGAGCTACGTCTCCCGGAAGAGAGGCAACTTTAAAGCGCGAATGGCTTTCAAATGGGGTGAAATAGGCCCACTTTGGGAGGCCGCAGCTCCTCCAAATCAGGTCCGAGAAGCACAATTCTGGTATATTTTGAAAGGGCGGATCTCTGGCTTTAAAACGCTTCTCTCGGTTTTTTGATTGGGCGCATAGTACCGGAGCAGACAGTACCGGCGCGCACCTACCCGCCATGCCGGGGCCTTTGGGGCTACAGGGTTGATCGACCCTCGTTGGAAAGCTCTAGATCTCTACTTTTCAAGGAAACCGGAATCCAGTCGATCGGATGTAAGTAGGCGGAGCTACGTCTCCCGGAAGAGAGGCAACTTTAAAGCGCGAATGGCTTTCAAATGGGGTGAAATAGGCCCACTTTGGGAGGCCGCAGCTCCTCCAAATCAGGTCCGAGAAGCACAATTCTGGTATATTTTGAAAGGGCGGATCTCTGGCTTTAAAACTCTTCACTCGGTTTTTCGATTGGGCGCACAGTACCGGAGCAGACAGTACCGGCGCGCACCTACCCGCCACGCCGGGGCCTTTGGGGCTACAGGGTTGATCGACCCCTCGTTGGAAAGCTCTAGATCTCTGCTTTTCAAGGAAACCGGAATCCAGTCGATCGGATGTAAAGAGGCGGAGCTACTTCTCCCGGAAGAGAGGCAACTTTAAAGCGCGAATGGCTTTCAAATGGGGTGAAATATGCCCACTTTGGGAGGCCGCATCTCCTCCAAATCAGGTCCGAGAAGCACAATTCTGGTATGTTTTGAAAGGGCGGATCTCTGGCTTTAAAACTCTTCACTCGGTTTTTCGATTGGGCGCACAGTACCGGAGCAGACAGTACCGGCGCGCACCTACCCGCCACGCCAAGGCCTTTGGGGCTACAGGGTTGATCGACCCCTCGTTGGAAAGCTCTAGATCTCTGCTTTTCAAGGAAACCGGAATCCAGTCGATCGGATGTAAGGAGGCAGAGCTACAACCCCCGGAAGAGAGGCAACTTTAAAGCGCGAATGGCTTTCAAATGGGGTGAAATAGGCCCACTTTGGGAGGCCGCAGCTCCTCCAAATCAGGTCCGAGAAGCACAATTCTGGTATATTTTGAAAGGGCGGATCTCTGGCTTTAAAAGTCTTCTCTCGGTTTTTCGATTGGGCGCATAGTACCGGAGCAGACAGTACCGGCGCGCACCTACCCGCCACGCCGGGGCCTTTGGGGCTACAGGGCTGATCGACCCCTCGTTGGAAAGCTGTAGATCTCTACTTTTCAAGGAAACCGGAATCCAGTCGATCGGATGTAAGGAGGCGGAGCTACAACCCCCGGAAGAGAGGCAACTTTAAAGCGCGAATGGCTTTCAAATGGGGTGAAATAGGCCCACTTTGGGAGGCCGCAGCTCCTCCAAATCAGGTCCGAGAAGCACAATTCTGGTATATTTTGAAAGGGCAGGTCTCTGGCTTTAAAACGCTTCTCTCGGTTTTATCGATTGGGCGCATAGTACCGGAGCAGACAGTACCGGCGCGCACCTACCCGCCACGCCGGGGCCTTTGGGGCTACAGGGTTGATCGACCCCTCGTTGGAAAGCTCTAGATCTCTACTTTTCAAGGAAACCGGAATCCAGTCGATCGGATGTAAGGAGGCGGAGCTACGTCTCCCGGAATAGAGGCAACTTTAAAGCGCGAATGGCTTTCAAATGGGGTGAAATAGGCCCACTTTGGGAGGCCGCAGCTCCTCCAAATCAGGTCCGAGAAGCACAATTCTGGTATTTTTTGAAAGGGCGGATCTCTGGCATTAAAACGCTTCTCTCGGTTTTTCGATTGGGCGCATAGTACCGGAGCAGACAGTACCGGCGCGCACCTACCCGCCACGCCGGGGCCTTTGGGGCTACAGGGTTGATCGACCCCTCGTTGGAAAGCTCTAGATCTCTACTTTTCAAGGAAACCGGAATCCAGTCGATCGGATGTAAGGAGGCGGAGCTACGTCTCCCGGAAGAGAGGCAACTTTAAAGCGTGAATGGCTTTCAAATGGGGTGAAATAGGCCCACTTTGGGAGGCCGCAGCTCCTCCAAATCAGGTCCGAGAAACACAATTCTGGTATATTTTGAAAGGGAGGATCTCTGGCTTTAAAACGCTTCTCTCGGTTTTTCGATTGGGCGCACAGTACCGGAGCAGACAGTACCGGCGCGCACCTACCCACCACGCCGGGGCCTTTGGGGCTACAGGGTTGATCGACCCCTCGTTGGAAAGCTCTAGATCTCTACTTTTCAAGGAAACCGGAATCCAGTCGATCGGATGTAAGGAGGCGGAGCTACGTCTCCCGGAAGAGAGGCAACTTTAAAGCGTGAATGGCTTTCAAATGGGGTGAAATAGGCCCACTTTGGGAGGCCGCAGCTCCTCCAAATCAGGTCCGAGAAACACAATTCTGGTATATTTTGAAAGGGAGGATCTCTGGCTTTAAAACGCTTCTCTCGGTTTTTCGATTGGGCGCACAGTACCGGAGCAGACAGTACCGGCGCGCACCTACCCACCACGCCGGGGCCTTTGGGGCTACAGGGTTGATCGACCCCTCGTTGGAAAGCTCTAGATCTCTACTTTTCAAGGAAACCGGAATCCAGTCGATCGGATGTAAGGAGGCGGAGCTACGTCTCCCGGAAGAGAGGCAACTTTAAAGCGCGAATGGCTTTCAAATGGGGTGAAATAGGCCCACTTTGGGAGGCCGCAGCTCCTCCAAATCAGGTCCGAGAAGCACAATTCTGGTATATTTTAAAAGGGCGGATCTCTGGCTTTAAAACGCTTCTCTCGGTTTTATCGATTGGGCGCATAGTACCGGAGCAGACAGTACCGGCGCGCACCTACCCGCCACGCCGGGGCCTTTGGGGCTACAGGGTTGATCGACCCCTCGTTGGAAAGCTCTAGATCTCTACTTTTCAAGGAAACCGGAATCCAGTCGATCGGATGTAAGTAGGCGGAGCTACGTCTCCCGGAAGAGGCAACTTAAAGCGTGAATGGCTTTCAAATGGGGTGAAATAGGCCCACTTTGGGAGGCTGCAGCTCCTCCAAATCAGGTCCGAGAAGCACAATTCTGGTATATTTTGAAGGGCGGATCTCTGGCTTTAAAAGTCTTCTCTCGGTTTTCGATTGGGCGCATAGTACCGGAGCAGACAGTACCGGCGCGCACCTACCCGCCACGCCGGGGCCTTTGGGGCTACAGGTTGATCGACCCCTCGTTGGAAAGCTCTAGATCTCTACTTTTCAAGGAAACCGAATCCAGTCGATCGGATGTAAGGAGGCGGAGCTACAACCCCCGGAAGAGAGGCAACTTTAAAGCGCGAATGGCTTTCAAATGGGGTGAAATAGGCCCACTTTGGGAGGCCGCAGCTCCTCCAAATCAGGTCCGAGAAGCACAATTCTGGTATATTTTGAAAGGGCAGGTCTCTGGCTTTAAAACGCTTCTCTCGGTTTTATCGATTGGGCGCATAGTACCGGAGCAGACAGTACCGCGCGCACCTACCCGCCACGCCGGGGCCTTTGGGCTACAGGTTGATCGACCCCTCGTTGGAAAGCTCTAGATCTCTACTTTTCAAGGAAACCGGAATCAGTCGATCGGATGTAAGGAGGCGGAGCTACGTCTCCGAATAGAGGCAACTTTAAAGCGCGAATGGCTTTCAAATGGGGTGAAATAGGCCCACTTTGGGAGGCCGCAGCTCCTCCAAATCAGGTCCGAGAAGCACAATTCTGGTATTTTTTGAAAGGGCGGATCTCTGGCATTAAAACGCTTCTCTCGGTTTTTCGATTGGGCGCATAGTACCGGAGCAGACAGTACCGGCGCGCACCTACCCGCCACGCCGGGGCCTTTGGGGCTACAGGGTTGATCGACCCCTCGTTGGAAAGCTCTAGATCTCTACTTTTCAAGGAAACCGGAATCCAGTCGATCGGATGTAAGGAGGCGGAGCTACGTCTCCCGGAAGAGAGGCAACTTTAAAGCGCGAATGGCTTTCAAATGGGGTGAAATAGGCCCACTTTGGAGGCCGCAGCTCCTCCAAATCAGGTCCGAGAAGCACAATTCTGGTATATTTTGAAAGGGCGGATCTCTAGCTTTAAAACGCTTCTCTCGGTTTTTCGATTGGGTGCATAGTACCGGAGCAGACAGTACCGGCGCGCACCTACCCGCCACGCCGGGGCCTTTGGGGCTACAGGGTTGATCGACCCCTCGTTGGAAAGCTCTAGATCTCTACTTTCAAGGAAACCGGAATCCAGTCGATCGGATGTAAGTAGGCGGAGCTACGTCTCCGGAAAAGAGGCAACTTTAAAGCGTGAATGGCTTTCAAATGGGGTGAAATAGGCCCACTTTGGGAGGCCGCAGCTCCTCCAAATCAGGTCGAGAAACACAATTCTGGTATATTTTGAAAGGGAGGATCTCTGGCTTTAAAACGCTTCTCTCGGTTTTTCGATTGGGCGCACAGTACCGGAGCAGACAGTACCGGCGCGCACCTACCCACCACGCCGGGGCCTTTGGGGCTACAGGGTTGATCGACCCCTCGTTGAAAGCTCTAGATCTCTACTTTTCAAGGAAACCGAATCCAGTCGATCGGATGTAAGGAGGCGGAGCTACGTCTCCCGGAAGAGAGGCAACTTTAAAGCGTGAATGGCTTTCAAATGGGGTGAAATAGGCCCACTTTGGGAGGCCGCAGCTCATCCAAATCAGGTCCGAGAAACACAATTCTGGTATATTTTGAAAGGAGGATCTCTGGCTTTAAAACGCTTCTCTCGGTTTTTCGATTGGGCGCACAGTACCGGAGCAGACAGTACCGGCGCGCACCTACCCACCACGCCGGGGCCTTTGGGGCTACAGGGTTGATCGACCCCTCGTTGGAAAGCTCTAGATCTCTACTTTTCAAGGAAACCGGAATCCAGTCGATCGGATGTAAGGAGGCGGAGCTACGTCTCCCGGAAGAGAGGCAACTTTAAAGCGCGAATGGCTTTCAAATGGGTGAAATAGGCCCACTTTGGGAGGCCGCAGCTCCTCCAAATCAGGTCCGAGAAGCACAATTCTGGTATATTTTGAAAGGGCGGATCTCTGGCTTTAAAATTCTTCTCTCGGTTTTTCGATTGGGCGCATAGTACCGGAGCAGACAGTACCGGCGCGCACCTACCCGCCACGCCGGGGCCTTTGGGGCTACAGGGTTGATCGACCCCTCGTTGGAATGCTCTAGATCTCTACTTTTCAAGGAAACCGGAATCCAGTCGATCGGATGTAAGGAGGCGGAGCTACGTCTCCCGAGAGAGGCAACTTTAAAGCGCGAATGGCTTTCAAATAAAAGCGCGAATGGCTTTCAAATGGGGTGAAATAGGCCCACTTTGGGAGGCCGCAGCTCCTCCAAATCAGGTCCGAGAAGCACAATTCTGGTATATTTTGAAAGGGCGGATCTCTGGCTTTAAAACGCTTCTCTCGGTTTTATCGATTGGGCGCATAGTACCGGAGCAGACAGTACCGGCGCGCACCTACCCGCCACGCCGGGGCCTTTGGGGCTACAGGGTTGATCGACCCCTCGTTGGAAAGCTCTAGATCTCTACTTTTCAAGGAAACCGGAATCCAGTCGATCGGATGTAAGTAGGCGGAGCTACGTCTCCCGGAAGAGAGGCAACTTTAAAGCGCGAATGGCTTTCAAATGGGGTGAAATAGGCCCACTTTGGGAGGCCGCAGCTCCTCCAAATCAGGTCCGAGAAGCACAATTCTGGTATATTTTGAAAGGGCGGATCTCTGGCTTTAAAACGCTTCTCTCGGTTTTTCGATTGGGCGCATAGTACCGGAGCAGACAGTACCGGCTCGCACCTATCCGCCACGCCAGGGGCATTTGGGGCTACAGGGTTGATCGACCCCTGGTTGAAAAGCTCTAGATCTCTACTTTTCAAGGAAACCAGAATCCAGTCGATCGGATGTAAAGAGGCGGAGCTACGTCTCCCGGAAGAGAGGCAACTTTAAAGCGCGAATGGCTTTCAAATGGGGTGAAATAGGCCCACTTTGGGAGGCCGCAGCTCCTCCAAATCAGGTCCGAGAAGCACAATTCTGGTATATTTTGAAAGGGCGGATCTCTGGCTTTAAAAAGCTTCTCTCGGTTTTTCGATTGGGCGCATAGTACCGGAGCAGACAGTAACGGCGCGCACCTACCCGCCACGCCAGGGCCTTTGGGGCTACAGGGTTGATCGACCCCTCGTTGGAAAGCTCTAGATCTCTACTTTTCAAGGAAACCAGAATCCAGTCGATCGGATGTAAAGAGGCAGAGCTACGTCTCCCGGAAGAGAGGCAACTTTAAAGCGCGAATGGCTTTCAAATGGGGTGAAATAGGCCCACTTTGGGAGGCCGCAGCTCCTCCAAATCAGGTCCGAGAAGCACAATTCTGGTATATTTTGAAAGGGCGGATCTCTGGCTTTAAAACGCTTCTCTCGCTTTTTCGATTGGGCGCATAGTAACGGAGCAGACAGTATCGGCGCGCACCTACCCGCCACACCGGGGCCTTTGGGGGCTACAGAGTTGATCGACCCCTCGTTGGAAAGCTCTAGATCTCTACTTTTCAAGGAAACCGGAATCCAGTCGATCGGATGTAAGGAGGCGGAGCTACGTCTCCCGGAAGAGAGGCAACTTTAAAGCGCGAATGGCTTTCAAATGGCGTGAAATAGACCCACTTTGGGAGGCCGCAGCTCCTCCAAATTAGGTCCGAGAAGCACAATTCTGGTATATTTTGAAAGGGCAAGATCTCTGTCTTTAAAAAGCTTCTCTCGGTTTTTCGATTGGGCGCATAGTACCGGAGCAGACAGTACCGGCGCACACCTACCCGCCACGCCAGGGCCTTTCGGGCTACTGGGTTGATCGACCCCTCGTTGGAAAGCTCTAGATCTCTACTTTTCAAGGAAACCGGAATCCAGTCGATTGGATGTAAGTAGGCGGAGCTACGTCTCCCGGAAGAGAGGCAACTTTAAAGCGCGAATGGCTTTCAAATGGGGTGAAATAGGCCCACTTTGGGAGGCCGCAGCTCCTCCAAATCAGGTCCGAGAAGCACAATTCTGGTACATTTTGAAAGGGCGGATCTCTGGCTTTAAAACGCTTCTCTCGGTTTTTCGATTGGGCGCATAGTACTGGAGCAGACAGTACCGGCGCGCACCTACCCGCCACGCCGGGGCCTTTGGGGCTACAGGGTTGATCGACCCCTCGTTGGAAAGCTCTAGATCTCTACTTTTTAAGGAAACCGGAATCCAGTCGATCGGATGTAAGGAGGCGGAGCTACGTCTCCCGGAAGAGAGGCAACTTTAAAGCGCGAATGGCTTTCAAATGGGGTGAAATAGGCCCAATTTGGGAGGCCGCAGCTCCTCCAAATAAGGTCCGAGAAGCACAATTCTGGTATATTTTGAAAGGGCGGATCTCTGGCTTTAAAACTCTTCTCTCGGTTTTTCGATTGGGTGCATAGTACCGGAGCAGACAGTACCGGCGCGCACCTACCCGCCACGCGAGGGCCTTTGGGGCTACAGGGTTGATCGACCCCTCGTTGGAAAGCTCTAGATCTCTACTTTTCAAGGAAACCGGAATCCAGTCGATCGGATGTAAGGAGGCGGAGCTACGTCTCCCGGAAGAGAGGCAACTTTAAAGCGCGAATGGCTTTCAAATGGGTGTGAAATATGCCCACTTTGGGAGGCCGCAGCTCCTCCAAATCAGGTCCGAGAAGCACAATTCTGGTATATTTTGAAAGGGCGGATCTCTGGCTTTAAAACGCTTCTCTCGGTTTTTCGATTGGGCGCATAGTACCGGAGCAGACAGTACCGGCGCGCACCTACCCGCCACGCCGGGGCCTTTGGGGCTACAGGGTTGATTGACCCCTCGTTGGAAAGCTCTAGATCTCTACTTTTCAAGGAAACCGGAATCCAGTCGATCGGATGTAAGGAGGCGGAGCTACGTCTCCCGGAAGAGAGGCAACTTTAAAGCGCGAATGGCTTTCAAATGGGGTGAAATAGGCCCACTTTGGGAGGCCGCAGCTCCTCCAAATCAGGTCCGAGAAGTACAACTCTGGTATATTTTGAAAGGGCGGATCTCTGGCATTAAAACGCTTCTCTCGGTTTTTCGATTGGGCGCATAATACCGGAGCAGACAGTACCGGCGCGCACCTACCCGCCACGCCAGGGCCTTTGGGGCTACAGGGTTGATCGACCCCTCGTTGGAAAGCTCTAGATCTCTACTTTTCAAGGAAACCGGAATCCAGTCGATCGGAAGTAAGGAGGCGGAGCTACGTGTCCCGGAAGAGAGGCAACTTTAAAGCGCGAATGGCTTTCAAATGGGGTGAAATAGGCCCACTTTGGGAGGCCGCAGCTCCTCCAAATCAGGTCCGAGAAGCACAATTCTGGTATATTTTGAAAGGGCGGATCTCTGGCTTTAAAACGCTTCTCTCGGTTTTTCGATTGGGCGCATAGGACTGCAGCAGACAGTACCGGCGCGCACCTACCCACCACGCCGGGGCCTTTGGGGCTACAGGGTTGATCGACCCCTCGTTGGAAAGCTCTAGATCTCTACTTTTCAAGGAAACCGGAATCCAGTCGATCGGATGTAAGGAGGCGGAGCTACGTCTCCCGGAAGAGAGGCAACTTTAAAGCGCGAATGGCTTTCAAATGGGGTGAAATAGGCCCACTTTGGGAGGCCGCAGCTCCTCCAAATCAGGTCCGAGAAGTACAACTCTGGTATATTTTGAAAGGGCGGATCTCTGGCTTTAAAACGCTTCTCTCGGTTTTTCGATTGGGCGCATAATACTGGAGCAGACAGTACCGGTGCGCACCTACCCGCCACGCCAGGGCCTTTGGGGCTACAGGGTTGATCGACCCCTCGTTGGAAAGCTCTAGATCTCTACTTTTCAAGGAAACCGGAATCCAGTCGATCGGATGTAAGGAGGCGGAGCTACGTGTCCCGGAAGAGAGGCAACTTTAAAGCGCGAATGGCTTTCAAATGGGTTGAAATAGGCCCACTTTGGGAGGCCGCAGCTCCTCCAAATCAGGTCCGAGAAGCACAATTCTGGTATATTTTGAAAGGGCGGATCTCTGGCTTTAAAACGCTTCTCTCGGTTTTTCGATTGGGCGCATAGGACTGGAGCAGACAGTACCGGCGCGCACCTACCCGCCACGCCGGGGCCTTTGGGGCTACAGGGTTGATCGACCCCTCGTTGGAAAGCTCTAGATCTCTACTTTTCAAGGAAACCGGAATCCAGTCGATCGGATGTAAGGAGGCGGAGCTACGTCTCCCGGACGAGAGGA